>NW_009596457.1:38962-45580 GCF_000690535.1 Cariama cristata
GATGTAGCTCTGCTGCGAAAGTGTCCTCCTGGTTTTTTAGGATGGAGCCTGTGCGCCAATGAGAAAAGTGTTTTGGACAATAAAAAGGAATGGCATTTGGAGAAGTACAGACCCCTTCCAGCAGAGTAGGGCAGAAAGGCTGTCCAGGCAGCACCATCTCAGGTCTGGTGAGGAATGTGAAGTTGAGGAGGCCTCAAAATACAAGTACCAAGGTACAAGATTACTATTGCAAGTACAGTTACAGTATAGACACTTGACATGGCAGTGCTGTGGTATCAGTAAAAATCCAAGATATTTTCTATGTAAATGGTTGCCACTCACAGCCCTTTTCCTAGGACTGAGCTAGATCTTTGAACCCACAACTCTTCTGCTACATTAACCAGTTAGTTTGGTTCTCCACCTACCCCCGCCCCTTTCAAATCTATCCTACTGCTTGAATTTGTGGCTTTTTTTTTTTTAATCAACTAAGCTAGAAGACCAATTTATTTTCACCTCGCTTCTGCTAAGGCAAGTAAACAGTCCAATTTAATTGGTCCTTTGGTCTCTGCAATGTCGCTCTAGTCATTTGAGTGCTTTTGCATAGACAAGCTCAAGATAAGAGCCTCCACAGTAGTCCTCCCCAATTGGTGTAGGAATGTATTTCCAAAACCATCTCCAATGTAAACTTACCAGGTTCTCAAAGAGAACCATCAGCTGGAGTGGTCTCTCTCTTGCTGTCTTAAAGGCTCCATGTTGATCATTTATCTTCCACCAGCAACCTTTGGGACCACCTTGCAATGAATGTCTTATGACGCCATTCTGCAACATATACACTCAGAGCAAGATGGTCTGTCTGCACCCTTCAGGGACAGGGATGCAAACTGAGAAGAAACCATGACCTTTGCAATCGCTTATTTATCCAGAGCAAATCACATGGTGACTCGTTGCTGAAAACTTGGAGACTATGTTTGGAAAGTGTTATTATTTACTCATCTTGTTCTTATACCACTCCCTTGGAAACAATCAGAAGCAGAACACTGTGACCACTACTGCTCTGTCCTGGCACAACCATCCGTATATTCTGAAGAACATCAGCCAATAGTCAGTGACTGTTCAGGAATTCATTAATAGAGCATTTTGAAAGATACTTGTCAGTCACTCATAACTGAGCAAAGGCTGCAAGAAAGATGTTGCTTACCTTTTCTGGTCAGGTTAACATTTTGATTCTCAAACATCTGTACAGATTCTCCCACAAAGAGGATTTTCTCAGCAACCCGCACAGGAATGTATGAAGGCAGCATTTCTACTCGCAGAGAAAACTGTTTTAGAGATGGAGCTAACATGTTCTCCTCCTCAATCAAGCGCTGTCAGAGACCCCAGGGAAAAGAAATCAAGCAAAAAAAAAACTGTGAGAAAACCAGATCCAAAAGGTGTATAAAGGGGGGTGGGGTGGGCTGGGTGCATGTGTGTGTGTGAGGGGGAATCCAAGTACATTGGAAGTTAGCGGAAAGGCAGCAAACCTGATTTGCATCGTTTAAGTAAGCCTGCAAACTTCTTTGTAATTCTGGTATGCTAGCAGATCTCTCTAGAGAAGATGTTGCTTTCATCAGAGAGGGCAGCAGAAGGAGGAAAAGGAGAAGCTAAACCTTTGTGGAATAGCAGCAAATTGGCTCTCCCAAAGGATAACGTTACATCAACAAAAGGAATTTTTGTTGCAAATGCATTGCATCAGGATTTTTTCAGTCATAACAACATTAATTAGCATTAGCAAAAATAATTCTCCCCTACCCCCATTGCTGTATGTTTTAACACTGCTAGAACACTTGTGATACAGGCCAAATGTAAACACCTCCACTAGTGAGCAAACAGGTTAAAGATCTGAAGGCTTGCTAGCATAAATTAAGCAACTCTCTCAGTTCCTGTGAAAGATGTTTAAAACAATACAGTAAGTTATTAACTTTTTTCTGAATGTATTAATAAAGAACTCCAAGTACAGAAGCAAGATTTTCCTTCAGAGAAGCGATCTGATTATTTCATTTGGCTTTCTTGTTATTGGAGAATTAGGTTCATTAGTCCATAATCCAAAAAACACCATGATAACAAATTTTTGAGAACGTTTGCCATCTACAGAATTGTTCATTTTAATAGGAGAGTTCACCACAAATTTGTATACTGACGTTAACAGCTTGGCAATTCTTAAGATTTCTTCTGACGCTTTTAGATGAGGAAATGCCCAAGTATTTTATCAGTCTATCTTATCAACACTCTGGATTTCTTACTTTACTCTCTGACTGAAGAATTGCCAACACTGTTAGTCAGTAATATTGAAGACGAGTTAATTAGGCTCTCTCAGTGTCATCTTCTTAATGCCTACATTTTCCACCATGGATCTAGAAGACTCACCAATTTTCACATTCTTCCTATATCCGATATAGTGAAATAATAGATTTTTCATTAACTGCCTTTTAAAGTTTTCCCTTGGTTTTTGCCTGTGTGTAGTCTGTCCTCAGCAGAGACTGTTTGTACAGGGCACTTAATTAGTATGCAACACAGGGTGTTTTTGGGGTGAATCTTCTGTTTGTTCACAGCCAAGTTGCATGCAGCACACTAACACCGTGGGTGCCCATGAAACATTTTCTCACAGTAAACTAGAGTGTGAATTTACAGAGTTGCAGTTGCTTCTCACTAGTCCTGATGCAGACACTATTCAGATGCACGAAGTGTGGAAGATTACTCCATTGAGAAAGCTGCTTTGCACAAGGGCACTCTAATGGTATGCCATCTGCATGAGGAGTTACCGCATTTCATCAGTATACTGGCAGGTTGCTCCCTTGCTTAACTTAGCACCCTGAACGTGTTCTTAGCAGCCTCTTGACTCTCACATAGCACATTTTTCCCCAGTAACATCTGTAGTATTACCCTATTAGGTAACATTTGCACAACAAACGGTTGTGCAAGAAAGGTACTTGACCCAGCTGCCAATAGAAAGGTTGCAAATCAAGTCAACGCCCAAGCTCCCCACACCCTTTCCCTTGCAATTGCTCACAGTACCACCGGTGCCTATGTTGAGCAGATCACAGTGTTGATGGTAAGGAATCTGAAAAGAGTGAGGAGCAAGGCGAGTACAGCAGTTACAATTACTTGCTATCAGTGTCTACACAGATTCCATCCATAGGGCTTTCTGCACCAAGATTATCCAACTGTGCCAAACAACATGTGTCTGTCCTTTATGCCTAGCTGCAACCCATTACAATATTCTATTGATTTGCCATCCTACCAGGTCTCAGTATGTGTCCAGTCTAGCATAGCTCACACTGAAGCAGAAGACTGTATTTATTCTTTAGTTCCCTAAGGGCTGAAGGATGCTGAGCTATGACTTAAAGTCTTACCAGGTCCTGCAGTTCTCGTAGCTGTTTTCCTGTAAGCCCCCCAATTCCAAGGTCGTCGTCATCTTCTTCGGGTTGGCTAGCGACATTCCCAGAAGAGGGGCCCTGTTTGATAAAGAACTCTTCGTGTTGGTCTAGTAGTAATCCATGCAGCATCCAGGCAGAGAGCTGCTTATACATGACTCCATGACACACAGCCAGAATCCTGAGGTGAAGAGAAACAGACAGTGGGCCCTTTGCACGCAGTAATCAAAACCTCATTGTATGTCATTCTGGAAAGTCTAGCTAGACAGCCAGGCAATATGGCAAGTGCTAAAAGGTAAATGTGGATTTTTTTTTTTTAAACAGAGAAAGGTGGACTGATACTGATCACTTGCAAAACTAAACATATCCTCTGAATATGTGGTTTCTCCACAGAGATCTGCTAGCATACCAGAAGTATACGTAAGTTTGCAGTGGTTTCCCAGTCCTGCTGTTTCTACTCGATTACCATTTCAGCATGAACACAAATTATCTTTTAAGTAGTCTGACTTTCTCCCCAAGGACATACAAACCTAGCAACACTCATCCAGCCACGTTTATCCTTTCAAAGGATCAAACAACAGTAACAGGTCTACCATATGCAAACAGTTCATGTAGACGTCAAAAGAAGAAAAAACGTAGGGTCTGAACTTCCTCAGCTCTAATTCCAAAGTATGGAGAAAGCCTTAACGTCTGCCATAATCCTGCTTTAGATAAATAATGGGGACTGTGACAGTTTTCCCTGTGTGCTACTCCTACTTTTATATCATGCGAGCCTGTTTTGCATGTACTGTTCTCACAAGTAAAACACTTTGACGCTAACTCCAGTTACTACAAAAGAATGAAATAATAGTTTTACTCTATCTACATACTTTTCAAGAGCACTGCGAACAGGAGGCAGCCCCCCACAGCTATGTTTGTGGACTGTCTCCAATATCTGACATCCATGAATCTGCAGAAAGAAAACATGGTTAGACTAGGTCTGTTATTTGGATCTGTGCTGACCTTTTCAGACATTTAAACACTACGCTTTCAGCTCACAAGAAAATGCCTTAACAATCTGCGCAAGTCTTACAGAAAGAAAGATGTAACATACTCCACAGAGTGACGAAAGAGACCTTCTATATGTGGCTGTACAGCCAAGCTTCTCTCAAAAACTTCTCTTAACAACAAGTAAGCATCTCTAGGTTCTGAAAACATTAGCTTCTGCCTATTTTTTTTTCTTTTTTCAGGTGACGGTGGGAGAAAACAGACTCAGAAAAGAAGAAATTCCAACCAGCAGCATCTTGTACTATGAAATGTGCTGTGATTATAAAATGCAGATCATCAAAGATCATACTGATAATGAAAAAGTCAAGTCCAGTGTAAATGGATTTGCAAAACAGTTATTCAATACTGACAGTAGTAATAAGAATAGAGCACACATAACTGATACCACATTCTTTCCTAGTATTAAAGGTCTGGGATGGCGGCAGAAAGAACTTTATCAGCTAAAGAGGAAACTTCTTAAGAGGAACTAGCTACAATTTTACTGTACCTTCTGAGTCTTGATTTGTTCCACCATGACCATCACAGAGGGGAAGAGTAACTGAAACTGCAGAACAAGGAGCAAAATATTGAATTAGGTTGCTATGCAAGGGAGAGAGAAAAACTATACTTGACTAAGTGTGGACAGCAGCTGATTACAATAATTTAACAAAACTATCATCTGGCTTTCCCCACAAATTAGAAACATGACACAAAAATCTCTAGGAATTACATCCTCCCTCCACTAGACCAAGATGCATGAAGCTACTATATTCCAGCTGCAGTTCAGGCTAAACAAAGGCAGTGACGAATATGCAAGGGTCAAGGCAGAGGACCTAAACTTTGTCTCAAAGTGAAAGTGAACCTCTGAGTATGATTAAGGGACTACAGATGTAGAGGCATTAAAAAGAAATGGCATGACATGACAGACTAACCCTTATATCCGACTCACTTTCTTATTAGACTCAAGGAGTTGATAGGAGTAACCAAAGAGCAGTACCTGTTTATTAACATGACATACCTGGTCCAAGGAATAATTAACATGTGAGATGGAAAGATGCGGGTCAGCCAGAAACTGTAAGAACAACAAAGCAATTAATGAAAATTAAAATAAGGTATGAATAAGTAAAAAAGCACGTTTGGCTCTATATTCCAAACCTTTAGTTCCCACAGCTTTTCTTTCCCCCCACATATTTTTGGGCTGTGTCCCATTTTAGGCTGTAACAACCACTGGATGGTGACAGTACCCAAGATATGACAGCTGCTAATCTAGCAGAGATTAATCAAAACCTTTACAACTGAAAACAGAAGTCACAATAGTCTGAGACAGCACTGGGCTCTGAGGCAGATGGGGCACTTACTGAATTGAAGGTAGAGGGGACTTAATAGTTATTAGAATGAAGAGTCATTTACAATGGTGTCTCAGAGGAATAATTTGGAAGACATCCCTGATGTGGAAAGGAAAATACCTTCTCTCCTCTTTAGCTACTACTACTCAGCATATTAATTGCAGAAATTACAACTTTTCACAATCTGTCAGCAGCAGGACACCTTCTTGTTGCAAGTCTCTCTCCTTTACCTCTTGTTCTAGGTCAAGTAGTGCCTGTCGATATGGCTGCAGCACTGAATCAAGACCTGTGCAGAAGGCTCGCAAATAAATGCCATGTAATCCACTCTGGTTTTGCTGAGATGGATGATGGTCCTGAAACCAAACAATAAAATCTACATCAGCTTCCCAGTGCAGATTTAAAGAGCAATGGAGTTTCTGTGCAGTTACACCAGCAGGCAGCGGTACAAACATGTTGAAATACGCCTCAGGCCACCAGAAAGTGCCCAGAAAAAAAAAAAAAGCACAGAAGTTTGTCAGAAAGAGAGTTACTTGAGCAGAGTTATATTTCACTCTTCTGTGGACATATGCAAGTGCTGGGAACCCCTGGTAACTTCAGTGCTTCTTTGTACTTATGCATGCCTCTTGGATCTCAAGGCTCTTCACAAACCATAGGGCGGACTCACTGCCAACACAGGGATGAGCATCGCGTACAGTTCACAAACCCTGGCCAGTCTGCAGTGACCAGAAATTACTACCGTATGCTTCCCCAGGAATGAGATTTTACATTTGGTCCGTCTTTCACTGCTCTAGGCCCTCCCTTATTCGCATCGTACACAGCTTTCCGGAGCTCTGCCCGGGAGAGCGCGTCCGTTTGTG
>NW_009596458.1:0-9249 GCF_000690535.1 Cariama cristata
ACAACAAACCACCCAAAAAACCCTCCCAAAACCCCAACCAAACAAAAAACCCGAGATACAACTATGGAACTTACTTGGTGACTTGGCACTGGTACAACTGTTAAAAAAGCAAGGCTTATGTGCATTAATGCCTTTTTTGTCTACTTGATGAGACTGAGTAGCTTCTTTTAGTTGAGACAGTATCTGTCTACCGCTACGCTGGCAAGAGGCGTTGACTTCAAATATCTGCAATGGTATTTAATTTACATTAAAAGAACACTTCAGACATCTTGTATTACAAATGCTTTCATACCACTAGTTACAAGCAAGCAAAACGGTACTGAGGAAAGGACTCCACAAACCTTAAAACCAAGCTCCTGAGCACAAGCATATACGGCAGCAGTTTTCCCCACTCCCGGTGGGCCAGTTATCAGAACTGTATTGCAAAGGCTAGTCTCTTCCTCAATATCAGATTTACTATCTTTAAAGTCAAGGCTGTCCAAAGAATCTGTAGAATTATTTAAAAGAAAAGAAAGGATTCATGTAATTTTTATGCCAACTTTAACAAAGAGAAGCTATATATATTATTTTTAATTCTATCAGCACCTTCATGCTCTTTGTCCTCCTTTTCCCTTTTCTGATTTCTTTTTTCTTCCCAATCAGCTCTTTTTTTCCATTCTTTTAGCCAACTATAAAAGGAAGGAACAGAACAAAAAATAAAAATTACTGCTGAATAAAGTGAACCAAATTCAGATGGAACAGAACATAAACCCAGGGGACATCAGCTACTTGTTATTCCTCTCAGAAACCTATCAAGTCCTTTCAGATTAAAAAAAAAAAAAAACCAAAAACAAAACCCAAAACTTTGTTCAGGGTTTGTTTGATTCTTTTGTAAAAAAGGATTCCTTCTTCATTCTCTGTTCTATTAGCTCATTGGTATAAAAACAAGTCATTTGGCAAACTACTTAAACCATGGAAAATGCTTTATCATTCATAGTTTAGTGTTGTTTGTCAGATGGATCTTTAAATTCTGCATAAAAGGCAACAATAACCTATACAGAAAGTTTAACTGAAAGCACAATATATTAGGTGGACTTGAGTGCTAAATTACTGTCAAAAGCAGAGGCAGTGCATCAAGATCAGGATCAGGCATGCTTGTAGAGAAGTATAGACAAGTACCGATAAGTTGCTATTTCTCTATCATAGTGTGTCAGCTTAAATAACCTGACAAAAAAGAATTTTTACTAAAGTTGTAATGGCTTTAGTTACTGAAGTATTTCATTCTATTCCACAGCCTAATGTAGCATTTCACGTGTCTTTGTTTTGTACCATACCACACAACGTGCCGAGGTATTACTGTAAAAGAAACTGTGACCAAAGGATCATTCACACTGACAGTTTGTTTCTGCAAATTTTTGGAAGTAAACAAAACGAGAGGCCACAAACGTACACCCTCTAAGTGCTATTCAAGCATAGTGTAAAATAACTGACTTTGCTTCTTTGAGCATAATCAAGTAATATAATGTTTTGAGTTATTTTAATATGCTCCATGCTCCCACTTCTGACCTGTGTAGCCTTTCAATTTCCTTCTTGTTGCCTACAAGTTCACTGGAATCTTGAGGCTGATATTTTTCTGTCCAGAGCATGTCTTCCTTTTCAACACCTACAGAAAAAAAAAATATTACTCATTTTTAAATAGCTCTTCATGCAAAAGAGTTGATCAAGTCTAATATAATATTAAGACTAGATGTGATTTCTGTATCACAGCAGAAGGCTGACATACATCATATATACATTCCCTCAATGCAAAGAGAATTAAAATCAGACAGGAAATGCAGTTACCTGAAAGTGCATTTGGCTGTGATAAATATTCAGTGTCTTCTGTCGTAACATCTGGTTTCTGGGTCTTGTTTTTTCCCAAATGCGTGGCTTGTCTTGTCTCTGCTTGTTTTTCTCCAGATACGGGAGAAATAAGGTTCCTGGAAACTCTTGATTTTATTTCAATCTCTGTACCTTCAATTTGCCGCCTTCTTTTTGATTTGTGGTCTTCTATTTCTTTCCTTTTCCTCTTAGTTTCCTTCCAATTGTCAGAATGTTTCTGACTTACCTCAGAATTTGCAGTGCCATCTCTGCTTTCTAAAGAAAAAAAAAATTACATCCTTTTAAAACTTCAAGCTATGTCCATTACAACCATACATTTGTTTAAGCCGTATTTGAAGAATTTGGTCAAAATGACCCAAAATGTAAGGATCAATTTATTTCCAACAACAGTATTCCTTCACTGACATATTTCTGGAAATTCCAAGTTGCCTTTTTATGCCAGAGAGAGTGAGAGTGTGAGTGTATTTTTCCTTATGTAGATGACTAACCTTGTATACTGTTTTCAAAAACCATCCGTTCTGTCTGCTTTTTCAGAAACTTGTAGAAGTATTTTCTCACAGGAAATTGAGAATTAGAAGACATGATCTCATCTAGTAAATCTTTCCTGAATGTATCAGGAAAAACTGGTCGGTGGCCAGAAAGCTGTAACACACAAAAATTATTACTCAAAAACATTACAGTTTTATATAATTTAAATTGGTAGCTGTCTTGTTAAACCCAGAGATTAATAGAAAGCCTTGAGAATTGTCTAATGTTACAGTGCAGAATGCGTAAGTCACACACAAGAAAAAAAAAAAAAAAATAATCCAGGACTGAAACAGATTCAAACGCCAGGATTTTTTAAAACAACAGAAGTTTTAACAAGTAACAAAACAATTTCAATTTCCTTTTCATTTTTCTTGTAACACAAGCCTCTATTTTAAAGTACTAACCAC
This sequence comes from Cariama cristata, assembly GCF_000690535.1. Taxonomy (NCBI): domain Eukaryota; kingdom Metazoa; phylum Chordata; class Aves; order Cariamiformes; family Cariamidae; genus Cariama; species Cariama cristata. Next base: position 2,796 of record NW_009596458.1, read on the forward strand.
AGGTGCAGAACAGTTTCCAGTTAGTTTTGAATTCACAGTGGAAAATTCACCAAGTGAGAGAGTGATTTTTGTGACATTAGTGACTTCAGTATTCAGTTTCCTTAGCTTAGTTAACAGAGGACATGATGGTGATTTCAATTTCCACATTGGATAACCTACAAAAGAGCCCCCAACAAAAAAAAACAAACACATGAGAGGAAACTTATTAACAAAACAGAGATACAGTCACAGACAAAACCATCCTACAGTGAGTAAATGCTTTTAACTACAGCTTTATCATGTCAAAGCCAAGCTTATTTAACTTACACTGTATCAACTTTTTCTCTTTATTAATTTCACCTCCCACAAGCAGAACAAATTTGCACATTTTTGCATACAACATTTCTCCAGTAAGTTGCTCCTGTGCTCTGCTAGCTCTAAGTAACAACCTGCACAGTCTCTGTAGGACAGATGCTCACCAAGGATTTTGTTTGTTTATTGGTTGGTTTGCAAATATAAATTCTGTTAAGTGCTATTCTACCTTCTGCTTTTCTGTCATGCCCTTTCGTAAGAATATTGTAGCACACTCCCTCACTTAGTGGAAAGAAATGGGCGGGGTTTTTTTCTGTTTGAGAAATATTTTGCCTTTGTCAGAAGGAAATGGTTTCTGCCCCAATCAGTCCAACATGATCTTTACTCTCCAAACTGGAACTTGAAAGACTAACTTTTTTGACTAAATATTAAGAATTTTGCATCCTCACCCATAAGTGTATACATTACTTCAGCATCAATTTAATGTGTAAATTGTGTATTCAAAAACATCTCCCTGGAAGCTTGTAAGTTTTGTTTTCTTACTGCGACACAAAACAAGAGGAAACTACCAGTTATTCCAGTGATAATAGCAAGTTCTGCTGTTCAAGATCTTTTCTGCACAGATTTACTCGAAATTATTATATATATTTACACAATGGGTGAACAAAAACTTACAATCATCCTTCTGCTGTACATGGACAACAGTCTTAAAACATGAACTTGCAAGAGAGTACGCTTCCATTGCTGCTGCTTTCCTTGCAATCTGTCTTTTCAGTGACTCTGGCAATCCGCTCATCAAGAATTCACGTTTTGCTCTGAACTGATCATCATCTTGAGAATTTTCAGATGCATCTTGGCTTTAAAGAGAACAGAAATGAAAAAAAAAAATTCATTAGAACTACAAGCTATGCAAGACCTACAACAGAATTTAATCACATTCACTTCTATGCACGAGTTAGAAATAGTCTGGGAGAACTACTAAGATTCATTTAAATGTAGTACGTCTACATTTGATTTTAAATTTTGTGTTAGAGATTTTAATTTAAGAAATAATCCTCTTTGTCTTTTTATATGCAATTTAGAATTTCTTTTTAATCAGTAATCAATTATATTTTCAACCATCTAAAATGGCTCAAGAATGGTTGAGTAACTCTCCAAAAAAACCCTGAATTTTGCAAGCAGATTAACACATTGATCAGTATAAAAACCCCAAACATTTATATCACATTTCAATAAGTGTATTTAAGTAATTTGTAAAATGAGAGAATGTTAAAGTAACTTTGGAATATATTTTGATTCTTAAGGAACTGCAATCTTGAAAACTGACCTGCTTTCTTCAAAGATCACAATTGGTTCACCTGCTGAGTTTTGAGCATTTCTGCTTACAAAGGAAGGTGGATATCCCAGTTTTCCTTTAAAAAGAAAAAAAAAATCATATTAGATTAGCACCTTGCTTCTCTGTTCACTATCTGCATGTTCCATTTAATAACATTAGGGAATCTCCTTTTCTTAAGGGAAAACTAAGTATTTTAACAAAATTCATTATAGTTTTATTTCTAGTTATTTCATCACTATAGACATTGTTTTCCGTAATATTAAAAAAAGCAACAAACCCTTAAATTAGAAGGCAACAAAACATGGTATACTATTGGCAGTTATTCAAATAAACGTAGTTTTCCCTGAATGAAGAAAAAGCAAAGCAGAACATATAAATAACCTCTGCACTATTAACTCTTATCATAAAAATAAGGGGTATATGTTGGAATATTACACAAAAAGCCAGAAGAAAAGATGAATGTACTGCAAAGGCAGCTTTATAAAATAAAGTTATAATAGTCAATAACTGTAATAAAAATTAAACACATTCAGTAAGACCCAATTACCATTTGAGTTCTTCGCAATCTTCAAGTTTCTAGACCTTTTCCCCAAAACATCATTTAAGCTCCGAAGATTCTTTTGCTGCTTCACATTCTGCACTGTAGTAGTGGCATTACTCAGGCTTGAATCTAGAATTACTACTGACTCCTAGAGGGAAAACAAATAAAATAAGAAAGGAAGCACAACTTTTTCTCCTTTATTAAAAATACAATTTAGTGATCAATACTGAGAAAACTGAAGAAACTGCTAGAGCTTAGAGTATACAATGCTGTTATTGCTGTTGTCTACACAGAAATAGTATTAGAGTAAGATCTCCAGTATGTAAACAGGGGCCAGAATTATGCTTATCTAAATTTAAATGTCTAAAACATACACATTTGAAACAGACACATTGCTGTCCATTAGGAAAGAGTGACCATCTGCTGCATGTTACAGATTTGCATTAGGATGAGCTTTCCAGTCTATACCTGGCAGTTAATTTACTATTTGACATTTACCATACCATTGCATAGATATCTACCTTACTTGATTCTTTAAAGGAAATGTTTGCAAGATAAAGAACATTTTTGTTGGTTAAACGAATCATAAAAACATCAAAATAATTTCCCCCACCCCTGCAAAGTATACAGGCTTACTTCATTTTCTTGTAATTTTTTCTTTTCAGCAAGAGCTTGCTGTCGAGATGAGCGCCTCACAGGAGCTGGTAAGTCTTCATTAACCTTTGATCTATTATGCCGTATAGCCTTTGCTTTTTCAACCAGCTGTTTCGCTTTGGATATATTTTTAGAAGTAGAGCTTTTCTGCTAACAAAGAACAAAAGAACCAAAATACGTAGCAATTAATAGCAATATATTCGGTAAGTATTTCACATATATTAATATAATTTTTCACATTTATAAAAGCATATGATTTCTATAAAATTTTATTGGTGTCAAAAAGAAAATGAAAGAATTGAAAGGAGGAGCAAACCAAGAGGATATAAATACTTTTCAAAAGGAAGTGAGAGCCCTACAAGGGGATCCTCCAATTTGTCCACAGAACAAATGAAATATGAGCAGTGACGCTCTTAAGCATAAGCTGTTCTGCTGTGCCCAAACACTATGTCCAATCTTGAGAACTTGCAGAACATGAGCATACTATTTTACTGGATTTCTCCGTTATGAAAAGTAGATTTACACTAATAAAACATATTTTAAAATCTAAGGTACAATAACTGTACAAGAAACTATCTCAAATTCTATCATAAATCATAGTAATATTCTTTCTGTAGGGCATCTGAGAACTGTCACATTGTATTACATTAAACTATTACACAGTACTGAATATGAACACAATTATATGCACTAGTCAGTGACAAAATACTGAAACGCAAACTGTTACATAAATTACCTTTATAGTTTTGGAGTTAAACTCTTCATTTTTCATTGCTTCAGCTTTATTTGATTTTGTAGTCGCATTGATACGTGTAAACCTCATTCTAATTAGTGAAAAAAGTATTATGAAATTGTTACTTTTTAATAAAGGGAAGTGTTACTCTCAATTCCATTTTCAAAAGCCTTCAAAATACAGTGCGGTAAACAGAAGCAGCCCCCCAATTGGTGATTGGGTTTTTTGTTGTTGTTTGGGGTTTTTTTTCAATGTCTTTAGTGCAAGCACATTTATAGAGTCAGCTTTGGTTCGTCTGTATTATTATCCACCATGATCAGTATTCATACAGCTTTGGTATGCATTCCAATCAATTTATAATTATGTCTTACTCTTAAAATACTTGCAGGTAAGCTAAGTGCAAAAAAGTAGAATATACTCTAAATTGTTTACCTTATTGGGCTGTTTCCATCAAAGGGCACGGTAATCACCTCAGCTTTATACACATTACTTTTCTTCAAAGATCGCTTGCTTGCTTTTGGAGTAGAAGTCTGTAAAGGACAGCCACTTAATTCATCTTCAGAAAATGTATTTCTAATCTTAGTTTTTTTAGGTGTAACATTTTTTGATGTTTTGATTTTCTTCTGCCTTAAGCTCCTCCTTAATTCATTCACTTTTGGACTAGATGAAATTCTTACATCTAAGGTGTTTTCCTTAGTAAGAACATTAGCTCCTGTATCCTCATCTTCATTATAATTGCTAGTATTTGAGACATTTGTTTCCTTAGTTTCTGAAGCCTTCCTTCTGTTTCCTTTCTTCTGAAACTTTCTAGGTCTTTTAGTTTTAGTTCTATTGTTTTCAGGACTAGAATGTCTATATTTGTCCACATAATCTTCTGGTACTCCACTTTCTAATCCTTTATTTGAAGCAATGTCATCTTCAGGTCCTTCTTTTTCTTTTGGAAACTTTCCACTGGCTTGCTTTTGTTTTCCAGGTGCCTTTTTAACTCCACTTTTTATTACATCTGATGTTGGTTGTCTAAAAGCCTTCATAAACTGATGCCTTTCTTCCAGAGTACATTTTGGCTTCAAAGAATCTGACCCTGCAGTCTCTAGTACAGCTAACTCCAATTCTTCTTCCTCAATAACTACATTAGATTTTCTTTTCTGAGTAACCTGTTCAGTTTGTTCACTGTCCAAGAGAGGTGGGCTACTTTCTTTTTCCCCTACATAGCCTTTCTGCTTCAAAAAAATGGAAGCTATTTTCTTAGATCCTTTTTGTTCCTTATGTAATGGAGCTAATTTGGGGGGAATGGAATGAACTTGTGCGAGGACAGTTACGGTTCTAAGTGGCAGCTGTTGAGATTCCTCACACTTTTCTGGCTCACTAATACTATCGCTTTTGTCAGTTTCATTTGCTGTAGCAGAACTGTCCACTGTTGGCTTCGTGTCTTCTTCAACCTGATCTACATTATATTCTCCCTGACTCTTCAAGAAGTCCTCAAATGACACCGTTATTATACTATTATTTACCTGTGATGTCTTATCATCCGTATGAACTTCAAAATTGGAATCACTAACAGTAGCATCACACTCTGCTATTGTAGGAGATACCATCTTTTTCTTATCTTCAGTTTCTTTTTTACAGTTCTCATCCAGCTGGTTTTCAGATGAAAAACTTTCAGACAAATCCATATTTACTTTGTGTTTCCGTTTCCTTGATTTTCTTACCCTACTTTTTGTTCCGTTTATTTGAGAACCAAATTTCTTTGCATTTTTTCTGTAGATGACAGCATCTGAGAAGTTCTCTCTTTGTACATTATCTGCTGCTAATTCTCTTGCACATTTTTCGTCAACTAAAGTACAAGTAGCAATAAAATCATTACCGTCTTGTTTCAGTCCTGTTGTTTCTTTGCTGTCATCACCACCAATTTCTATTTCATGTTCATTCTCAGACTCTTTCATCTCTCTTAGCCTATTATTTAAGTTAATTCTCTTCCCTTTCCTCTTTCGCTTAAAAGGTGACTTACAGTCTTTTTCATCAGCATCCAATGGTGTTTTATTTACTCCAACTACAACTGGTAACGCAGCTTTCTCAGTTACGGATGTCTTTTTAAAATAATCCAATATATTGTTGGGTTTTGGCGATGATAACACTTTATCCACTGTTTTTGCTAATGGTGAAAAATATCTTGTGATTGTTTTTACAGAAGTATCTTCCTCTCGCCGCTTCTTGCATGGCTATAAAAAAGTTCAATGTTAATCTTAGTTTTTAACAATTTAAGATGATTTAGTACAGTAATATAAAGCAGTACAGTATCTGTGGTATATGTTAGTGATGCTAGTACTTTTTCAGAGGATAAAAAAAACTCATGTCAAGGTGCTAAGACTTTGTGCACCTCCACTTTATCTCCATGTTTTCAAAAGCCATCTAAGCTTGAAATAATGATTTTGCCATTTCAAATAAATAAAAATCCCATTCTGAAGCTTTGAGACTGCCAAAACTGAAAGCGACCACAAGGTCTTCAGAACAGCTCTGCAGAGATTTCATAACCCTACAGTTCAGAAAGCCTGCTTCAGTTCAGATGATCTACCTATTGGTTACCTTGAGATGTTCACCAGAGCTTCTGTTGAGCACTTAACAGAGAACCCCAACATCACTAAAGATGCAGTTCTACTGTAAACATCTAACATACCTTAAGAAGAACCTATACCTTTCAAAGAAAACAAATACAAGAGAATTCATATCTCATATGGTAATTCAAACCATAAAAGACAGTCTATTTGTATGACTCCAAAAAAGATGGCTCACGTCATCTGAAACTGAAAACACTTCTTCACAAAGCTACCGGGGACTCCACGGAGGTGCCCCAAGAAGGCATTTCATGACAGCTGGGCCCGTGGGGCTGCGCGGCGCTCCC
>NW_009596459.1:0-676 GCF_000690535.1 Cariama cristata
ATCCCAGTCGTGTTGTGGCTGTGGAAGGGCTGCCCAGAGAAGCTCTAGCTTGGTAAGAAATTTCCTCCCTGGCATCATTGGTTTGGGAAGAATCCCTCGACGTTTCCATTTTAAGAGCTGGGCTCAGGCAGGAATGGCAGATCGCATGGGAGAGGTTATATGCCTTCCCAAGTGCTCGAGTCCCTGTCTTGTGGTGCCTGTGGAAGGGGGGGCCCAGAGAGGCCCAGAGAAGCTCTAGGCTAGCAATAGCTTTCCTTCATGGTATCCTTGGTTTGGGAGAAATACATGGAGGTTTTCACTTTCAGAGCTGGGCTCTGGCAGGAATGGCATATCGCATGGGAGAAGTTATCTGCTGTCCGAAACACTAGAGTCCCAGTGTTGTTCCTGTGGAAGGGCTGCCAAGAGAAGCTCTAGACTAGCAATAGGTATCCTTCATAGCATCATTGATTTAGTAGCAATCCCTGGACGTTTCCCTTTTTGACGCTGGGCTCTGGCATGAACGGGAGATAGCATGGGAATGGGAGATGGCATGAGAAATTTTATCTGCCTTTCCAATTGCCGGAGTCCCTGTCTTGTTGTACCCGTCGAAGGGCTGCCAAGGGAAGGTGCAGGCCAGCAACAGCTTCCCGTCCTAGCCCTTTTTGTGTGGGAGCTCTCCCTGGACTTTTTCGTTTTT
>NW_009596459.1:713-1698 GCF_000690535.1 Cariama cristata
CCTTCCCCAGCTCAGAGCCCCATTGTTGGTGTGCCCATCATAGGACTTCCAAGGGAATCTCCAGGCCAGGACATTTGTCTTCCAAACCACAGAGCCCAAGTCTTGGTGCAGCTATCAAAGGGCTGCCAAGGGAAGGCACAGGCCAGCAACAGCTTTCCCTCCAAGCATCATTCGTTACGTAGCCATCCCTAGACAGTATCATTTTTGGATTTGGGCTCCAGCAGGGATGGAAGATAGTATGGGAAAGGTTATCCGCCTTCCTATGCTCAGAACCCCACTGTTGGTGTGGCTTTCAATGGGCTGCCAAGGGAATGTGCAGGCCAGCAACAGCTTTCCCTCCAAGCCCTTTTTATCTGGGAGCAATCCCTGGATGTTTTCATTTTTGGATTTTGGTTCTGGATGGAATGGGAGATCGTATGGGAAAGGTTATCTGCCTTGCCAAGCGCAGAGCCCCAGTGTTGGTGTGTCTGTCAAAGGGCTGCCAAGGGAAGGTGCAGGCCAACAACAGCTTTTTGTCCCAGTTCTTTTTGTACGGAAGCAATCCCTGGATGTTTTCATTTTTGGATTTCGGCTCTGGGTGGAATGGGAGCTCGTATGGGAAAGGTTATCTGCCTTCCCTTGTTGTTCTTGACCTTTTAGCTATCTTTATGCCATTAAATTTTGTCCTGATTTGGCTAAAACAGGGCTATTTTCTCCTTTCAAGAGTTTTTCCTTTCAGTTAAACCCCTTCTAAGTAACTGCACTTTCTGAAAGTACAGCTACATGTTTTTTCAGACTCTGTCTGCGTTTCAGGCCTGATAACGCTTGATGTTTATAGTTGCTACTGAAGTATCAGTAGGACTGGTATGCAGAAAGGCCCATGTTTATACTTATCCCCATGAGAACCAAGGCCATTGCTGGCCTTCTTTTGTTAAGCGAGTAAAAAAGTCGTAAAAGGGTCACACCTGCGGAAGAGTGCAGACGGGACAGGTGACCAAAAACTGAC
>NW_009596459.1:1890-3149 GCF_000690535.1 Cariama cristata
ATCGGGGTCCGCGCCCTGCTGCTGCAGCAGCAAAGCCGCTGCGGGCTGTGACCTGCGACCTGCAATCCCCCGACCATCATCGGGACACTCAGTATCGGTTTTGTATACTTTTCCTTATTTCCACTATTAGTACTACTAGTATTAATACCTTATACTATTTTTCCATCATTATTGTATTATCAAAGTAGTTTTAATTTCCAACCCATAAGTTTCTCTCCATTTTCTCTGTCCTTTCCCCTCCTGGGGGGAGGGAGGGGGTAACAGAGAGCGTCTGCCACCTGTTTTAAGAGCCAGCCCAGCCTTAAACGGTGACAAATTTAAACTTCATTAAAAACTACCACAACTATGACCTGCAGAAAATTGAGCTACTCTGTTTTGTTTGACAAATGGATCTCACAATCAGCAGTAAAAGCATAAGTGATTCAGTGAAATGATGGAATGCATACAGTACCTTAGGAAACAAGTTGCTCTGGGAGAAAAGCAATTGTAGCTCCTTTACTAACAGCCGTGAACCACGGCAGAATGGGACCATTTAACCACCGAACCACGGAAGAATGGGACCATTTAACCACCACTTCTGAAGACATTAGGACAAAAATTGCATCAATAGTTAGATCCCTCCCCTGGGTTTCCATACAGCCCTCTGTGTTCATGAATTATCAGCCGCTGAGACGTGTATCACTCTGTAGCCTAAAAAAGTTTATAACAGTTCCACCAAATGTCTCCTCTGATGCTTGATTTGAGATGTACCCATGTGACTGAACATGTTGCCCTGGAGAAACGCTGTTTTAGAAAGAACCTAGCACTTATGAGTTCCTGATCTATACATTGCCAAGACAGTTACTTTAACTTGACTGATGTTATCTACAAATCTGACAAACTTCTACATTTATGCACTTGCAAATTAAAGCAAATTAGTATGAAACTAAGTAAATATTAATCTTTCACATTGCTGGCCCTTTAGTGGTGAACTTCTGTAGCTTCTTGTGTCAGCAAACACCTTAGCTCTTGTCCCTTGCTACAAGCGGAACCTGGCTGTGCAGTGCAGAAAGCTAAACCAGGAAATGTTAAGCTACCTCAGTAAAGCTGAAAATAATGTTCATTGCAAAGCTTAAAATCAGCTCTTCTAAATGAGTTTGCGGAAGGTGCTGAAGTTGTTGAGTAGCCGGTTCTGACATGGCACGGTCCCGCCGCACACCATCTCCTGCATGGAGCCACTCCCCTTGCTGGCTTTGGTTCTAGGCAGCCCCTGCTGCCTG
>NW_009596459.1:3204-3447 GCF_000690535.1 Cariama cristata
CTGCTATCCCCCTCTCCCGTCTCGTCACCGGCCAGCCCCTGCCACGGCCTCCCATATGGCATGGTCCTTCCCACCCAGCTCCAGTTCTGAGCAGACCCCACCACTGGCTCCGACATGGCGTGGCCCATCTCCATCCCATCTCTGTCATGGAGCCGCTGCCCCTGCCGGGTCCGGTTCTAGGCATCCCTCGCTGCCCAGCTCCAACACGAAGCTGCCCCCTCTGCCCGGCTCTGGCTCCGGGCA
>NW_009596459.1:3587-4475 GCF_000690535.1 Cariama cristata
TTTTCCCGGGGCCTCACCGGGCCATCCCCCGGCCGCCGCTCACCTCGCCCCATGACCTCTCTGCTCCTTCCTTGGCTTGCCCTGGGCCCTCCATGGCTACGCGGCGTGGTAGAAGGACATAAAAATATAGCAGTAGGGAGCCAGAGCGAGAGAGGTGGAGGAAGAGGTACAAATAGTATGGGCACCGCAGTATTGCATTGCTGTTACCGGCGGACAGCAGCGTGCAGGATGGAGGCGCCATCACGCATGCGCTGAAGGCGAGTGGCAGTACCAAATTTTGATGTCGCGGTGGCAGCACCGAGCACGGGAAAGCGTGTAACTACACGTGCCGCTCCTGCCATGCAGTACCGCATTTTGGTCACACGATGGCACCAGCGAGCATGGCGAGATGCACACTGCGCACGTGCTGTTGCTGACACGCAGTACCGCTTTTTGGTTGCCCGGTGGCAGCAGCGAGCCCGAGAAAGCACACCGCTGCGCATTTGCCGTCCGTGCTTTGCAGTACCGCATTTTGGTCGCCGAGCGGCAGCATCATCATAAGAATCGTTTCCTGAGTGTTTCACGGGATGCTTCCATGACCGAGATCTCAGTCCAGTTTAGCCCGTCCGAAAACAATAACGACTTATCGGGGGTACAGGGCTTACAGCTCTCTGCCCTTTTCCCACTTGAAGCCTGGGCTGTACTACTCATCATCTCTGTACCAAGAAGCATCCGGCTCGAGCATTTTCATTCTTTGATTTCACTCCTTTAAAAGCCTGAGAGGGAGTAACGACAGGGAATGTGGAGTGTGAATCACAGGAAAAAAGTTGCCATGGGAAGACCGAGAGTGGGAGGCAGGAGAAGGGAGACAGACTGGAGAAAAAGGGCAGGGGACACAGCATGGGGAGA
>NW_009596459.1:4528-6420 GCF_000690535.1 Cariama cristata
AGACAGAGATGTGGAGGAGGCGGAGAAAGAGACCCGGAGAGGGCCGATACACAAGGGCTGAGGGGCAGAGACACAGGGGCAGGGGTAGAGACAGCACACATGGGGGGATGGAGACAAAGACGCAGAGGGGATGGAGAGAAAGAGACGGACTAGGCTGAAAAAGGCTGTGGTGGGGCAGAGACTGCATGTGTGGAGGCAGGGACAGAGATGCAGAGGGGGCTGAGACACAGAGAGGGGGCAGAGGCAGAGGCCCAAGCTGGAGTATGTGTGCATAGAAACACCCATGGGGGGACATGTGTGGGGATCACCTACGCTGGGGACCCCTCCGGGTTAATCCACAGCAGATAGCTCACCTGGGATCACCTGCAATGGATAAGCCCCTTTGGCCGCTAGACAATCCACACTGATGCCCCTCCAACTGCCCACATTTCACCCCAAAATTTCCCTCAATTTTTTTTTCTTATTTTTCTATATTTTAAAAATTGAGTTGTTTTGCTCTTCTCAAACATTCCAAGTTTGGGTTTTTTCCAGCACTTTTCCACAACATAAAAATTGCTGATTTTTTGCTTTTGTGCAAATACTTTATATAAACAGGGTTTCTTTGCATTTTAAAAACCTTACCAAGCATATCTATTTACACATAGATCTATGTTTTCTATCTATCATCTATTTCCACTTATAGTATCTATTTAGACAGACCCATATTTACGTAGATATCTATTTACACTTATTCACCCAGCAATGGTGAGCAGACCACAACAAAGAGATGGAAAAGGAAAAAACAGCAACAGGCTACAGGACAGAGACAGAGGGTGGGGAAAAAAGGGAGGGAGAGGGAGCAGGACAAAAGTGCAGGGAGAAAAGGGAGCGGTAGGAGAAGAGAGAGAAAGGAGAAAGAAATAGGGAGCAGCACAGAAGAAGAGGAGGAAAGATAAAGGGAAGCAAAGAAAAATCACAGCAGTGTGAGAAAGAGAGGGGCTGGGAAGGGGCATGAAGGGACCGGGATGCACAAGATGGGCAATAGGGTCACAAGGGCCCGGGTCTCACTGCAGATCACGCTCTTGGTGCTGCTGGGAGAATTTGTCAGTTGAGACACTTCTTTCATCTTCTCTCCTCCCTTCCTCTTCCATACCTCTGGTCGCTTGGCTGTCCTCCATGTAAGAGGATACATGGGTGTGTCACAGTTCTCAAGAAACAACGCTTCCTAGACACATAGCCTCATTTGGTCACGTGCTATGCAGCCATACCGCGCTGGTGGTGATACATACTGATCCTGCGGTGCACACTGGCGGTCCAGCCTGCTGCGGACAACGACGAGGGATCCTTCCTCACTCGGAGAGGTAGGCTCTCTCTTGCCTGTAGTGGGAGGCAGCTGCCAGCCAGGTGGCCTTCGATTTCTTCTTCTCTACCGTTCTCTGACCTCTGCAGCTCCTGTCCACAACCAATGAGTACTCTACCTGTCCCTTTTCACCCCCATGCCATGAGGAGAGCAAGGCCAGGCAGAGACAGTCCATGCAAGGCTGAGGCGGGGGCAGAACCCCCGGGGAAGGAATGGCCACCCCAGGCCCAAGGGCAGCCTCTGGCAGAGGGAAAAAAGAAGTTACTAATACAGCTTGCCTCTGGCCAGAGCCCCTCCTCACACAGTGGCTTCTGGAGATGCATCGAGGAGGCCAGCTCAGCACCTTCGCGACAGGGTTGGCGGTGGTCTGGGGCTAAGGGACAGGCTTCAGGGGAGGTGCTGGAGCTGGGGGCAGCTGCATGGGGCAAGGGGGTCTGGGGGAGGATCAGGGGGAGCTTTGGCAAGTTACGGAGGTGCCCAGTGTCTATGCCTGAAGGCAGGGAGGGGTGTCAGTCTCCTTCCCCTTGTGATAAATTGAGACCGCAAGGGATCA
>NW_009596460.1:0-18459 GCF_000690535.1 Cariama cristata
TCAGTGCTATTCTCCTTCTGTTTCACCAACGCTAACAACTGAACAATTCCATCCTCTAGCTCTTGGAAAGAAGCAGTTTGCCTCAGAGGCTTTCTGCAGTATTCTTGGAAATACGGACATAAATGAAATTAAGAAAGCAAGTGACTTGTGAAAAGGGAGTAGCAGGGTTGTTGTAGCAGTCTTGGCATATAAGAGACCGTGCTTGTAATGATGAATTTTATTAATCTGATATAAAGTGGTGAAACTTTAAAATAGTAACCAACACTTTAATGACTCATTGTTGATCCTCCTAAGAGAGTAAATAATAAATGCCCTTTCAGCTCTTTCTTTGCTTCCATAAAACTGTTCTACACTGACCACACAGAAATATTGTCTTCCAGATTGAGACTACTGACATGCATTCACAACTTGTGCTTAATTATAAAATCCCTGTGGTCTTGGCTGGAGACAGTTTTCCTAGACTTTCAGCTTGATTATCTTCTGTGACATGCAGGCATCTGTTTATCAGAGAGCATGCCGCCTGGGTACACAGGGGTTCGGTTCTCCCTTTTTGGACGAGCATCTCAGTTGGCACTCTCCAGTCATAAGGCATCATCCCTGGCTTGGTCGGCTGACCAAAAACCCTTGCCCATGGTTTCACATGTTACCTCTTTCAGAGGGGTGCAATGCTTACTCTGTTTTTCCACACAATAGTCCCAGCTATCTCACTGCTTTCTCGTTATGCCCTTGTATCTGCTGTCATCAGAGGATTGTGTTTCATGTCCTCCGGTACCATCAGCCTGTACATTCCCAGCTCCCAGCTACCTTCTGGACATTGACTGTCATTCAATTATCTATGATTTATGGCTCATTTGTACAATTCCGGCTAAGGCCACATTGCAAAGGAATCTCTTGATGCGTGCAAGGAGTTTTGTAGCCCGCTTTGGCCTGTGACACTCATTGCAAAGGAATCTCTTGATGTGTGCAAGTAGTTTTGTAGCCCGCTTTGGCCTGTGACACATGGATATTCATCACACATGCTGCTCAAATCAATCTTTGAGTTCCTTAAGAGCCGGGGTGAACAGCTGTTTCCTGAAACACCATAATGTGGTTCTATAATTTGATTGTGCCTGACACTTAAATGATGCCTCATTAAATGAGACATCCCTTGATAGGATGTCTGCGCAGGAGGTAACTTAGGGTATTTTTCTGCCCACTACCTTTTGATCTAAAGACTCTAAATGTAGGATCTGGAAGGGTCATTCCAGTTCAATACAAATCCATCGGTTCTTCTAGGGGTGGAAACATGCTCTCCTCATTTGGCTTTAGCTGTCAGAAAGTTAGACACTTTGCATACGCTAGTTCTTCGAGCTGTCTTTGTAGGTGAAGGAAAGAAATAGGCTGCTGCACAGTGCTTCATCCCACCCTGAGGCAAGCGTCTGAGGTGTGTGAGAAGGATTCCCTTTGGAGCTGCCTCTCTGTGTCTGTGGCCTGTAACTGGGATCTGCGTAATTAATTTGGTCTAAATATATAACTTCTAGATGCTTAAATTTAGGCAAAGTAAACCCAGGTCTCCCTCATTCGTGACCAAAAGAATGACTTCATTTAGTTTACCACATATCCCACAACCTCTCCTGTTCTCCACTAAGCCAGATAGTCCTTACTCTAACCATGACTAAATGTATCTGAATTGGCCTAGAAACGTTATTTCATCAAGTCAAGAAAGAACTCATCAAGTCCTCAGGTTTTTAGGGACTGATCAGCTTGTGATGGGGGGTTTATCTGTGCTTCATTTTTATGTGTGTAGTACCACATATTCACATGGTTGGTGCTAATACTTCACATCTTTCTTAGAAACTCCAGCAAACAATTACAAGCCCAAAAGGCTCTCTCTTCACATTGCATTCCCGAATGCATAGATGATGACTGGAGACCTTCCCTTTTCAGTTGTCATCCTTACAACTTCACGGTTATACTCAGTACATCTCAGTTCTGTCCTGAAATGCTAGGTTATCCCAAGCCCTCAGCTTGTCTTAATGCCAATTATGATAGTGTAATTCTACTGCAGAACTGCCCTTGCACTGAAATCCTTGTGCTATTTCAACTGTCTGTTCTGAAAGTAATTCTTTGAGCCTGTGAGCCAGATTGGATGTAGTCATACGCAGATAAGAGTGTTTTTTCCTACTGTCAAACACGAGTCCTCCGAGATTCCAGCTCTTTTTGTAGTCAGTTTACTTCCTTGAATGAGTGATATCTTAACTGGCAGTTTAAAGCACAAGTTTCAAAGGAAACCAGTGATAATATGAAGTGCCACTGAATAAGAAATTAATCTGTGTCTACGGACACGTATGCTGCACGCCCAAGGTATTGTGATAAAACACATGAGAACTGTTTCTTCCGCAAAGGAAGATATTTTTTTATATACCAAACACTTTTATTGTATGTGAAGTGTTTTGATAAGACAACTGCACTAAGTCCCCTGAAAGTTTATTTTATTGACATTTATAGCGGTACTTGCTGCATGAGAAGCAAATTGCAGAGCTATTTTTCGAGCCATCTTCAGATCCTGGAGACGTATTGAAAGATAAGGGAGACTTGTGAAACCACGAGGGAAAGAGATACAGTAAGCACGCTTCAGTCCTTCTCTGTAGCGTGAGCGAAAGTCCCTGCTGGACCATGTCCACATCACAATGCGATCAGTTCTCTTGGGCCATTGCAAACCTGCCCTTGGGTTCTTTCTTAGAACGAGCAGAATTACACTGAATGAGGATTATGCAAAAAGCAATGGTTGAAGCCAACCACGTTAACATCGAAACCCCAAATTTCTCACCACCTTTTTACTGGCTTGTCAGTACTTTGCAGGCCTGTATTTTGGTGACAGTCACAGTATGAAACCTGGGTAGTTTAGGTGCAGCTCTCGCTTCTACCTAAAGAGCTGGAAAGAGATTGCCCATGTTTAAGGATAAAACAGGATTAGAGAGGCACAAAACTATTCAATCTTGTATTCCTGGATCTAAGACTAAATTGCAGTTATTACTGTACTTCTGTGGTGTGCGGTTAACAAGAGAAACTGTTAATTTCATGATTTCATATCTGTTACTAAATTGCAGCAGCCCAAACTATTATATGTATCATAAGTACTAGAATTTAGTATAATTACAGCACAGTTGTTAATTTCATGATTTTATATCTGTTACTAAATTGCAGGAGCCAAACTATTATATGTATCATAAATACTAGAATTTAGTATAATTACAGCACAGTAAAATGTAACAAATGTACAATGTTGTGAGGGTTTCTTTTTAAACTCCCGATGTATTTTCTTCTTTCTTCTCAGTAATGTGTTCACAGATAAAATAGTTGAGAAATAATCTGTTGGGAAATAGGTGGACTTGCATGTGTTCAGCTGAGTCTTGTGTTTCTACTACAGTATTTCCAGCGATGACTTTCTTTTCAGACACAGAGGGACACAGTGTCAAGGAGGATCTGTTGCACTGAGTAATTCAAAGTAACTCAAAGCAATCACTGTGTAATGTCAGTAGTGTTATTCATGATTCTTGTGGGAGTGTGAACGAGTTGAGGGTTCTTTTGTACAAAGACCGCATTCTTGTAGACATCGTGTTAGTAAATATACAGTTGAAAGCACAACTAAATTATATCTGGAAGGAGGATGCCTCAATGTTTTATTTTTAGGTACGTCAGAAATATTTTCGGTTCATTTTGGCTGGGTAATTAAGTGTGTATGGTGAAGTAAAAGGAAGGAGAGAAGGAAGGGAACCTGTTCAAATGCCACAGTCAATGGAGTATGCAAGAAATCTCCTGGCATCCCCATTTAAACTTTGTATTGAGAAAAAAAAACAAACAAACGAACAAACCAAAAGAACCCAAAAAACAAACCAAAGCAAAACATACAATATAAATAGAAAGAGTACAATTTCTGCCATTCCACAGCAGCAAGTAACGTCTGATTTGTACCACCTGGAAAGCATCGAGGATATTACATTCTGGAGTCAAATTGTCATCCAGGCAAAGGTGTGAAGAGGAATTAATTGGAGAAATAGTGTAAGAAAGAAGATCAAAGGCTTGTCTTAGAAGAGGAACATTATCCATGTAGCATGCGCGGACACGTTGAGAAGGGCCTGCTTTGTGCAGAAGTCTGTACGGGAACGATACATTGCTTTAATACTGCTCGCGCTCTCAACAAGGACCTTCAGTGGGACATACGGTGCGTTGGCCTTGCACTGGCTCCCTGCCCAGGGCAAATCCCTTTCTGAGCAAGTGGCATTAGATTGTCAACAAGATACGATGTTCAACAAAAGCCTGTGGTGTATTTTCTTATTTCTCTTGCACATAAACAAAATCAGACTGCAGAGTCCATTTCATATGAGATCAGCTTCAATCATTCAGATTAACAAATAACATTTGCCTGTAATTTTTCTCCATGTATTTCTCTAAAGATTAACGATGTGGATTTTTCTGAAGGACGAGTGGATGTCTGTTTAGCACAGGTGCAATTCTGACACTCTGGGAAGTGCCGGTGACCTGCATTTACAGTAAACATAGAAAAGAGCTTTGCTGGCAGGGAACCGTGCATTTGCCTGACAGAACTGAAATGCAACCCTGCCCTTTGAACATGGCTAGACTTCTGGCAAGGTCATGGAGATCTAGCACCTGAGACCCCTGAGAGGCATGATTCCATTTCCTTAGGGGAATGCTGCGAGAGAGCAGCATTTTAAATCTAATGATGACACAGATCAAATGTCCTTTTCCTACTTCAAGTATTTGCTTGGAGGCCAACATCTTCTTTATTTTAAGAAAACTTTAAGTCCTGGCCTACCTTAGTGCTACAGTGAATGAGCTATTTTCATTTAAGCATTCATTTCTGAAAACATTTCTACTGGACAAGAGCATTTATAGTGCAAGGGATATTGAAAAGCCCATACTGTTCACCCATTTCCAAAGATTTTTTTTAAAAGGCAGGAAGGCTCTTGTGATTATTTGATCTGAAATGAGTTGTACATACCATGGGGCGTTCCCCAGTAGTTCTTGCGTCGGACCCAAACCTTCCATCTGAGCTATGGCACGTTTTAGAAAGACATTTAGTTGAGACTGGAAAAGATCTCAACCCCTCATGAAATGCATTAGCTAACTCTTAGGTAATGCTGCAAAACCTTCAGTTTCAAACACCAGCTCTTGCTAGGCAATGTTAGTGACAGAGGCGAAAGTAGATGGATAGTTGCCCTGGCTTTTGAGCCATTTTGGTGCTGTTCCTGCCCCTGGCATAAACCAGAGTCCAGGATTGTTCTCACTCATGTCTGTCTGGAACGATCTGCCTGTACATTCATCATTCTTTGACGGTTACCATTGTTTTTTGAAGCTGCAGAATAGGCCAGCAAAGATACAAAGGCTGACTTGAAAATGCATGCTGACATCATTGCTGCTGGTTTCTGACTCAGCAGAGACATAGATGTGTTTCTCAGAGCGGAGGACGTTGTTTCAGTTACTCACACTTCTGAGGCAGTTTGGCATGAAAGACTGAACAGGGCGGAAACTTTCACTTTGAGAAAAAACTCAGTTTTAATAGAGCCTACTTGCCTGTACCTTTTCATGTCCGTGCCTTCCCACAGCTGTCCCAGACCAAACGTTCCACTCCCCAAACTGATCTTGGCAAAGAAATAAAATTCAGTTAACTGTGAAGATGTGTTTTCAGAAAAAAATATAACTATGGAGCTCTTGAACAACAACGTGGGAAAAGTCAAAGACCTTCCAGTTGCTGCAGAAGAAGATCCTAACACAACAGGATATCTTAGAGGAAAGGCACAGATGAGGACATTATGCCCTTATACTGCCAGAAGTCCTTGTCTTTTGTCTACCTCTTCTCCTTGGCAAGCTGCAGGCAAACTGGAGGATGCAGTACATATCTGGCATAGTCAAGAGGGATTTTCAGCTCCTCAGTTAGGGCAATGTGTAGGGGCCATCAGGTAAGTCATTATCTATGTAAACATCTAGTAACAGCTACACAGGGGGCAATCAGGGCATCACCTGTGTATTTGTTTGTCTGAGGCAGGCGCTCATAGTGATGACCTGAACATTCCTGCAACGAGCAGAAACATGCAAAATTTTGAAGATTTTTTGAAAATGCTCATGTTTAATTTGTGAAACTCACACTTCTTGAAAAAGCCTCTCTTTGGGCAAAGAAAGCAGTTCTACTCTTATGCTTGCACATATGCATTCTTGATCTGACATGACTTGCAACCACAAGAGAGCACTAGATTTCTCAGCTTCCCCAGAAAGCTAGAGACATGCCATATAACTTTTGCAAACTGCTTGTGAGCTGTTTCAGTTAGACCAGAGCAGCCGAAACAACAAAGCTTGCAGTTGTCTTTTGGATTTCATTGTGGAAAGCCTTTGGGTAGTTTTCAGATGACAGAAGATCCTTGGTTCCTGAAAGGGAGGAGTTCTGCCAAAACTTTGAAGATCCCTGTAAACTTTGCAAATTACCCATCTTTTGGAGACAATTATATCAAACGATATCATGGATTACAATACATGAGAAGTGTTTAGAGCCTGGAAGATTATTTATGTTTGGCATTAACTATTATGGTCATAATTTCAAGTGGAGAGAAAAGGAATACACAGGAACCCTCTTATTATCTTTTGAAATATGAAGATCAGAGGAAAAGAAGGGTTTAAAATGTGGAGTGATGGTCCTCAAAACCTGTTTGTAAATTAGCTGGCATCCTACATCTATAAAACAACAAGGCTTAGAGCTGATTTCCAGGCACAGAGTGGACCTCTTGAGTTGTTAGCAGTGCTCTGAGATCTGAGTTTTTATACACCGCAGGAGGAAATTACAGCCTGCAGGGCAGAGTACCTACACAAGTGTTTCCTCCTTGCTTGGACTGATACAAGATTTGGAAGCCAAATTCAGGAACTGACATTCCACCGGTGAGAAAAAAAAAGAAGCATGGACAGCAGTAAAGATGATGATGGACTATTAAACAGGATTGCATTTCCAGGAGCTATGTCCCTGGCTAACAGCCATGTACATCCCCATGGGGTCCCCCTGAGGGAGCCCTTTGGGGTTCCCTTCCATCTGGACCCGTCTTACTGGGAGCAAGCCTATGGCGGGCATACAGGTCGCATCTCCTACATCCCATTCCCTGGCTACGTGGGCATCTATGACTATTCCTTTGAGCCTGCCTTCATTCGAAAGAGGAATGAGAGGGAAAGGCAGCGGGTGCGCTGCGTGAACGAGGGTTACACACGCCTGAGAGAGCACCTGCCCAAGGAATTTGCTGACAAGCGTCTCAGCAAGGTGGAGACCCTGAGAGCTGCAATAAGCTACATCAAACACCTGCAGAGCTTGCTGGACTGCCACCCCTTAGGGACTAACAGTAAGGAAACGCTCGCTGCCAAGGATCTCCCAGAAGCTCCTAGTCCTGGTCACCCACGGGAGTGCAACAGTGATGGAGAGTCTAAAACCTCTTCAGCTTCATCCCCCTACAGTGAATTTGAGGAGATGGGCAGCTAGGTAATGGCCTCTCTGGAGACAGAAAGCTTCAATTTCGGCTGAGAACCAAATCTAAAACCCTGGGGATTTTTCTACAGATGAAAATCAATACCAGGAAATGGAAAAATAGCTAGGGAAAAAAAAGGTATTTTCAATCTGTCAAAGGACTTTAAATGTTGTCTGTACAAAACCTAAAGATGACTTGTGAGCAAACAGATATCTCTCAGGTTGCTTCAGCTGTGTTACTAAACTTCCTTTGGATTGTTAAAACTGAAGCAATATTTGCATTCTGCTTTTCATTGAGCTTTTATTCTGTTCATCTATGTTCTTCTGCCTTTCACTCGATGAGACAGCAAAACCAGATAAATCCATTTCAGGAATTTCCACCCCTCCTTTCTCCTGCTTCCTCCTGTAAGTTTTGTCTGTTTTTCCTGACTGCTAACCTGAGATGCACTGGGTTGCAGAGACTTGTACGGGGAAAGGTAAGATTTAGGTAAATTCCCTAAAATTTTTAGAAAACTCGCAGAAATACTTCCATTTCTGAAAAGACAATTTTTAAAATAAGGCTATATTTGGGAATGAATTTCTTTTACGGCATCTTCTACATTGGACACTGGCTATTTGGTGATTATTCAAAGGATAATTTTCAGGAAAAGAAAATCTGACACTTTCGTTCTAATCAATGCTATGAAGAGGGAAACAGAGTTCTTTAAATTTGCACCTTCAAAAGCAAAGCTCCACTCACAATACTGAAAAAATGTTGCCAGCCTTTTTCCTTCTTTTCTGAAAATTGAGTTCGTGGACAAAATAGTCTTGTTTGTGTCTTTTTGACAGGTCAGAAATTATATGCTTAGAAATATTTTCCTGTAGTGCTTAGATACTGGTGTGTACAAAAAGGGTAACATTGAGTATATCAGTTTACATCTGCATGAAAGTGTAGGTATTTCTCCTTTTGTTTAGAATATTGTATTACTTTTTCAAAGAATACACCTTTTGAAATTAATATCTGAAAATCTATGGAATACCTTTAATTTTAATTTGGGCCGTGTCTACTTAAAATGAGAATTTGTCTCCAAATTGCATTAAAATCTTCCTTTCTCCAAGGCCAGATTTAAATAACATTTAGATATGTGCTTAAATCCCATTCTGAATATGGGGTAAGTGCCTTCTTACCCATACACTTTCCATAGACCTTTCAAACTTTTCGTTTTTTGGCCTCATGTTGGTGAAATGGTTTTATATCTTTTTGTCTTTCCTTCATGTCATGATGACTGAACACCTGAAAAAAACATCTGAAAAAATACTCAAGTATAAAGAAGAACAAATAGTGATCAAATACCTCAGAATGTGTCCATAAATTTCATTTAAATAAAAAATTGAATTAATCCTGGCTGTGGGTTTTTTCACTTTCAGTTGATAACACATGTGACAGCACTGTTTGCAGGAGTAATGAATTTTCAGGAAAGAATAAAGAAAATGGATAGGACGTAAATATGAAGTGCTACCTATGAAACTAAATTTTTAATCTAGATTTTTAAACCTAGACAAGGAGTAGGTTTGTGCTGTGGGCATCAAAATTATTTGGTATAAAAATACTCTGCTGATTTCTAGGAGACTACTCTGAACATTTATACCCTTTTAGTTATTGTGTCCATGGCAGTCACAGGCTTCCTTCTTTATTCTTTATGTGGTAGTCAGCTTCATTTTCTAATGACTATTTTGTTTTTTTTTCTAAGGGCTGTTACTCTTGCAGGGTCTGTTTCACAGACCCAAAGCGTAGAGGTCTGGTTATCTGGACAGTTCAGATCCAGAGCCAAAGCACTAATTTCTGGGTGCCTAAGTGTTTGTATTTGTTATCCAAGAAAGGGGAGGAGGGCAAGGTAGTGGTCTGAATGTCTGATTGGGATCCATTGGTTTTTGGCTTTTTCCTTTCCTTTGCAGTCTCTGACAACAGATTCAACCTCTGTCTTGCTGCCTCAGTTTTGAAATTTCTGGAAATACAGTAGTGCTGCTGGTAACTCTGTCAGTAAGCCTGAATTGCATTTCTCCCTCAAAGCGGAGATTAAATCTTTGTTATCTATGAAAAACATACACTTCCTCAGAGTACCTGAGACAATTTCTGTGAAACGTATAATTGTTTGTAAAGCACCTTGAAGATGAAAAGCAGTTAATATACATATAATGACAATAAATAGCCAAATCAAACTGAATCATTACAAATAAAAATTACCAGAATGACCATTACTCCCTGGGCAGGACACATCATAATGTGCCCCAAATAAATTTTTAAGTCAGATGTTTATCACAGAGGTTTGACCCCTACAGAGATATATCCAGGAATCAAAATTCTCTGATTTCCAAATCCTAGAGAGATGCTGCAGCATGCCACCTTCTCCGTGATCAGCTGGTTAGGTTGGCCAGAGAAGTGGACTAGGTCATGGCTCTGCCCCCTTTCAGCTTCGTCTCACGTGGGATGTTCCTCAACGGGAGTCTGACCGAGGGGAAAGCATCAGACCCTGGACCTGTGCTTGGCCGTCGCCACTGCAGGGTGTCTCTTCCCGGGTCAGACGCAGGCCGATCTGCTGCACATCTAGAAGGGACTGGTCTATTTGTTGAATATCCTTAATACTCTGCTGTCAGAACCAAAACTGGATTTTGTGAAATAATATTCTGGAAAAGGCCTCTGGACCTCAAGTCAAGAAGGCTGGTTAAAATTCTACATTTCAATAGAACTGTAGCTGTTTTTCTTAGATTATGCATCATTAACAGCTCTGGAGATGTCCATAAAATACCTCCCAATCCAACCTCAATGCTGAAGATGCAAAAGCCAGAACATCACATGTAGCTTAATTTAACCTTAAAGGAAAATTAATTTCTGGATGAAAAGGAAATTCTTTCTATGGAAAAAATCCATCACAGCTTGAATTGCTCTCCTTAGGAAAGTTGTACGTTTTTATTTCTCACAGTTCCTGTTGTCATGCAAACCTCTTGCACACTTTTAGCACAAGGAAGTAGAAAAGAGCTCAAGGTTTCCCAAATATGTATCAGTGCTTCCTACAGGCATCAACAAAGGTTTAAAGTCAATGCTACATTTCAAAAGCTTTCTTAAGCTGTTTCTGTCTAGACAAAGGTTTTCTTCAAAGCTTCTAAAGTGTATCACTATCAGACTTTGAAAGCAGACAATGATCCAACTTGTCACCATGAGAATTAAAGTTTTAATAAAAATGTTGACCAGAAGAATTCTCTCCATGTGGTGCAATTGCTATTTACAAGAAAGGTGAACACTGATATCCATAGGCAACCATGCTACAGATTTACCAAGCTCCTGCACACCAAATGCAGACACTTTAATCTTTCTATCAAATGTGAAAAACCCACACATTTGACATTTTCCCTCTTCTGCCATTAAACTACAAATCCATTTGCTTCTTGATATTATCAGCATTTTAAAGATGTGTAATCCTGGCCATGGGATTGCTTTTAATCTTCTAATAGCTATTTAGCTGCTTTCTTTGTAAAAGCCCGTCCACACTCTTTTCATGTTATATTACCCAGTGTCAATAACATGGCCAAAGAAAACTGGGAGGCACTATAGAAAACTCATGTTCAGATAGCAATCAGGGCTAATTTATCTCACTGGAATAAATTAGCAGGGAACGTCCACAGAGAAATAAAGAATCTTTGAAACCATTTGCCACCAGCATACTTGAGAAGGAGGCAAAACAAGTTCCCAAACATTTTGAAGAGACACTCTCAAGTGGTACCAAGAGGAGAGCCGTGCTGAAGTTAGCTGAGGTCTATCATTATAGCGGAGCAAGGTCTTAGTAAGTCTCTCCAAAACAGAGTCTAAGCAAATACAACTTCAGCGGGTGCTCATCTCAGCGTATAGATAAACAGCTACAGAGTAAGAGGTAAATTTGTTCTAGACAAATGGGGAGCAGCAGGATGGTAAGACTGCAGCTGTACCTAGCTCTTCTGCAAGGCTGTCCAGCTGTAGATCTGGAAGCTCTGTAAACACAAGATGAGTAACAGTCTCCATCAACCTGAGGGTGTGCTTGTAGGTAAATATCTGTTATAAATGGTCACTCTTGTATTTCCCACATGATTGTTACACGTTTTTTCTACCTCAGTGTGAATATGTCCACTGACAAAGCAATGGAAAAGTTCTCCAAGTTGCCCTTGCTGGGAGAACAAACTAGAGGAGTGAAGGTGTTTCTAAAGGTCTTTCTCCATCCTCAGTGGATCTCCATACAGTCAATGGTGGATCAAATACAGAGAGGGGTCAGGCTAGGATGCTGGTGAAATGCGCACAGACTGACAAGAACATTTCTTTGGAATTTACAGCAGTTTGACAAGGTGGCATGGCCCAGAAGATGTCCCAGAGCTGGCTGGACATGTTATGACTAGACCACCCTGAGCCAAGACACTGGGAACTCAGTAAGAACCAGCACATTCATTTTGTGCACTGTGCAAGAGGCTGGTAGTGTTTTTCAGGAGTGAAAGGGCCATGTTTTTTGTCATCAGTGTCCTTTTCCATACGCACTCATATCCACATTGCGTGATTATTCCTCTGACCCTGAGGTCTGATTGGCATAGCAGACACAGCTAGCGGGTGGGTCAGGGACCCAGCACCCAGCTGTGCTTGGGTGGCTGTGGGGTTCTGGAGAGGCAGATGATGGCAGGGTGGGAGAAGGGCTGTTGCTTCACTCTAAGAAGGAGATGGGGTTGAGATGGGAGCTACTGCTCTCTAAGAGTGGGATTCAACAGATCCTGTTTTAGCATTCACACTTCAGTAGCCTTGACTTCTTGTATCACTCAAAAAATTCTCATTTAAAAAGCTAAATCAAAAAGTAGTCATGGGAAAAGACAAGGGAGCTTACCACAAGGGCTTTAAAGGAGCAAGTCTGTCACTGAAGTCAAATGAGTGAGCTTTGCTCACTGGATAAAGCCCTGTGTGAAAGTCACCTGGTGTCATACCTGGGCTTGGTTGTCACCCTTGTTAGAACTTGTCCCTCCATGGCCAGAGCATGCAGCATGCATGCAGGGTACAACCAGCACCACAGCAGCTACTTGAGTATATGAAGGGTGTGGATAGTTGCCTCTACCAGGCCTGGGTTGAGGGTGAGAATAAAAATTCAGAGCTCTAGCCTGGCAGTGAGGTACAGCCTCAGAAGAAAAAAAAACTTTGCCTAGTTGCAAAGTGAGTTGAAAAAATGAAGTGAACAACAACTAAAGCTCAACTCAGGAACAGATAATAGGGGTATGTGCAGAGGCTGGGTTTATTTGATACACTTCAGAGGAAAAGCACAAGAAAGGGTTGGTCTAATTGGTTTCCCTTTGTTTGTCACGGCTTACACAAGAACCACTCTTCCCTAAGAAACATGGTAACTGCATGCATAAGAGCTGGAAAGGCTGGGGTACCCACAACCCAGCCCTGGAGCACAGCTCTGCCATTGTGCTTTTCCTGGGAAGACCAGGAGCTTCATGCAGTCTCACACCTTGCAAATCCAAGACAAAGCCTGTTAGCATTTTTTGTCTGCTTTCCCATGGAAACAAAGATTAGGCTATTCTCTGTGTGTGAGACATCCCGTCTCCAAAAGCTTCTGAACCTCCAACTGATTTTCAGCCAAACCTCATGGGAAGAGTGTCTCAAAATGCGAATCAAATTTCTCAGTTTTTAAAATTTTTTTTCAAAATAGGTGTTGGGCAGAGGCGGGGAGACCAGCTTAGGGCTTATGGCTCTGGGTGATGAGCTGTGGTGCTTTATGCTGTGTCAGATTCCTGTGCCACTCAACTGCTGGAGGCCAGAACCCCTGGGGCAGACACAGAAAACAGGCAGTACAGCTGCTCTTTAGCCACCTCCAGTCGTAACTTGGTGTATTCATGTAAACTGAGGGGATTTGTCAAGGTCGAAACACTCATCCGTGAAGCTGGGTGGCTGAAGACTCTGATTCATTACAATCCCTGTCTTTAGGTATATCTGAAGGGGCTAATACCCCCAAAACTGTGGGTTACAGGGCTGGGAAGCCACCAGCAAGTCTTTATTTCACTCTGAGGTCCCTCATTCTTTTTCAAAAACTTTGAAGCCAGGCTTGTGGGACTCACTGTCATTTGGGAATGATCCTGCATTTGCTGAAGCAGCAAGTTAAAGTCAATGTTACTGTGGACCTAAGGTTTTATCAATTATATTTTTGCAGGTGCAGGAAATGAAAAGTTATATTGGTATGGATCATGTTTTTTAGCCAGGCTAAAAGCAGCTTAGGAGTCCATACATCTCTCTGCCAGTTTCCCCCTTGAAAATTTCAGTGAACCCTTGGTTCACTTCAGTTGTGACTGGAGACAGAGGTCTCAAAGACATGAAATTCCTACACAGTTCGTGAACACTGGTGGCATCAGAGTAGAAAGACATGCCAAATTAGAGTCCTTACAAAAGGGAAAGCTGACACTGAATTATCTTCAGTCTGACCCTCTTGATGGTCAGCCAGGCCATGGGCACCAGCCAGCCATCAGCAGGCACACATGCTTCGCACCAGTATAACATGCTGCCTCTTGCCTGTTCTACTGGGGCCAGGGGATACAAATATGAGTATTTTGAGGGAGTTTAGGATTTGGGAGGGGGGAGCTGAATGAATGGACTGTGAGAGGCTGAAGGGTTGAAAATGTTGGGAAGGTAGTGGGCAGTGAAGCCTGGGAGCATACAAGACAAATCCAAGTCAAGCTGCATTTGCTGTGCTGCTCACAAAGCACCTTGCTTGTCCCCATGATTTTGTTTTGATGCAGTGTGGTTCTGGGCATATATAGCAGATTTTTTTATTCCAGAGCTGTCAGCCGTCAGCACTGAATCCTAACCAATCTCTTCCATCTGCACTGAGATCACAAAGAGAACAAGCAGTTACAAAGAAATGGAATTTTCACATCTTTTTATGTGTTTGCTCTACTGCCAGCATTATGCTATATTAGGCTGCTCTGTAGATGTAGCTTTTAAATTTAAGACCAAAGAAGTCCCAGGCTCAGCTGCAGAGGGTTTATCGCAGGGGAACACTCATGCGGAGATGATGTGTGCATCCCCACACTCAGAGGTGTTAAAGCTCACTGGTGCTTGATGAATGAAACTGATAATAAACTGTGTAATGTATAAATGAAATAAGCCAGATGAACAAACACGGGAGCATGTGTTGTGGTGTTTGTGCATGGGAAAAGGAGGAAGGATGGCAGAGGGGAGGGAGAAAAGAAAGTGGGTTTGAAATGTGGCACATGGTTTGATATCAAATCAGTTGCCTGGCTGAAACAAGGGAAATAGGAACAAATTAGATATGACACCTTTGGGGAGGATTAATTCCTGAAAAAAAAAAAAAAAAGAATGATAATATATTTGCAGGCAAACCCTGTGGAGATATAAAAAGGCTGTGAGATTTTGTAGCAGAAATGCTAATGAGAGCAAGCAAAGCAGCGGCTCTCATGGAGCAGGACTTGGAGGGAGCCATAGGCAGGGCTGGAGAGGGGCATGACTCCCTCCTTGGCCCCACCACCAGTCAATGTGGGTGTTTTCCACCATTTAAAGTTCTTTCCTCCTTCTCCCGGCACACTTCTCCTCCTCCACTGGGAGAGAGGAGTGCTCCTGCCTTCCTCCAAGGGCTGGTTTTGCATTTTTAGCCCAGGGGTGCCATGATTTTAGGGAGGACTCAGCTTTGCTTCTTGAGGCTTTGCTTACTTCAGGCATCCCTCACAACCTTGGCCACGATCGGCCGCAACTGCTGTCCCTGTCACGAGGCAGAAATAAGAGGTGGGGTAGGCTGGGACTGAGCTACAGGGTGGGCCTTCATCCTGAAGGAGCAAAACAGAATAGCGAGGAGAGTAAGAGGAGCCCAGCACCATGATGAGAGCTGGGACGAGGAGTCTGGAGCATGGACAAGAGCCAAGCACAGGAGGTGTCTCTGTTAAATGCAGAGTTGCACCACTGGACCTGCTCTGCCTCCCTCCTCCTCCTCCATCCCCCAGGCTGGGAGTCAGGACTGCTGCTGGGAACCACGGGGACATTGCACTGGGCATCACAGGGGAAAGGGAGAGCGCTGGCTCTGTGAAAAGGGGTGAGGGGACAGGGGCAGAGTCTGTAGCGTGAACATCCAACCCAACGCAGTAACACATCCATTAGAAAGAGGAATCAGATAGCTGTAGGCTAGGCATGCTCCGCTGGTCATGATGGAAAGCATTGCCAAGCTGAGGACTGCAGGAAGGGCTGTTCCCTGCTGCTAGTGTTTTTCAGGGGGTGGATATAGGTTTACATCATGGTGATAATGCCTACTTTCTTTACGTTTTGCCATTCTCCATTGATCCCTGTCATTTTCCTCTCTTCCGACCTGTTTGCCCCTGTAACTCTGGCTATTGCTATAGAGGCAAGGATATAGGGGTATGTCCTGGCTGTGTATTTTGTGTCCTTCGCATACAGCAGCATGATTCCTTCTTGCTAACACCTCTCTGCTGATCACACTA
The DNA here is from genome assembly GCF_000690535.1 of Cariama cristata. Classification (NCBI taxonomy): domain Eukaryota; kingdom Metazoa; phylum Chordata; class Aves; order Cariamiformes; family Cariamidae; genus Cariama; species Cariama cristata. The sequence goes on from NW_009596460.1 coordinate 15,983, forward strand.
TGTGTGGCCCCTGATGAAGATGGATGTGCCTCGCAGCAGCTGGGCGGGAGGTGGGCAGGGAGCTGCTTAATAAGCAAAATCTAAATTAAAAATAAAAGCACCCAACTTCTATCAGAAAAGAAGCAATATAATTTTACCACCAGCCATTGTGCAAAAATGGAGGAGACCACACCATTTGCATGATGCTGAGTCTGTCTGCCTGTACCTCAGACACACCGTGTTTATCTGCCTACCATCGCTTCTCGTTCATCTTTTCTTGTTCATCATTGCAAAATGCCTCCAAGCGTATTTCTTATCAAAGAAGTGCTGCGCAGTGGTGAATAGGCTGTGCTCTAGCTGGGGAGTGGAGGGGATGATTACAGTGCTCAGCCCACCTGCCATCAGGAGCTGAGTGGTAAACCCAGATTACTTCAGCCCTCAGTTTTCCCTCTGGTTTCAACAACAGTGTGGCCCTCCTCTTGCCCCATCTCACTGGAAAATATCACCGGGCTGACCCTGTACCACTTTACCAGGAGCTGGTTGCAGCCATGGCACTGCTGGGAGCTCACTGGGCTGCTTGTCCTGTGTGAGTGGAAGTGCCCAAGTCCCCTGAGCTCGTAGATAAATCTGCCCTTGCACGTTACCCGGCTCTGGTATTGCAGAGCTGGCATCTGCATTTATTCTATTCTATTCTATTCTTCTATTCTATTCTATTCTATTCTATTCCCATAGATTACAGGTATAGAGAGAGTGGTGGGGACAAAGAAATCTCTCTGCTAGTCTGTCATGCCAATGATGCCATCAGCATCCTCCTTGCCATAAGCACCCTCCTGCTGACTGATGCAAACCATTGCTGAAGCCAGGCAAAAAGCCATGAAAAGCCCTGCCCAGTTCTACTGTCACCTCCCTCAGCACCCCATCCCCAGAAATACGCTCCCAACACAACTGGGTAATGCTGCACCCCTGGTTTGCAAGGGTGATGCCCCATGCAAGCAGGGATGGCACATCCCAAGGGACCTGTTAGGACAGATCAAAGCTGAGCACCTAGAGCATGTCAGCATGATATGCTGTACAAATGCGAGGCATTTGCCTCTGTTTATGTGCGGTGTGCTCTGTAGCTTTGCATTTTGCAGCGCTATGAAAGCTTCAAAAGTTCCATTTACGTTAACAAGCCCATAAAGCATAAGGTTTTTAAATGGTGTTTATAGTTCCCTGTCTGAGAAGTTCATTCAGTTCCCATCTGGTTTGATTTTTACTAAAAGCGAGTTTCTTGAGGGCGCCAAGTTGTAGCTGCATGTGTTGAGGGAGTTTGTGTTGAAAGGACAAGAAAAACAGCGGCAATGCCATCATCACCACGTAATGGTTGAATTACTCTGTAGTAGGAGCGGTCAGTGTTTTTAGAGATGAATGAAGTATGTTGGCTTTGTGATTGAAAAAATGTTGCATTTAAACATTTTAAAATTTCTTTTTGGTAAAAATTTTAGCATTGTTTACTTTCTGCAAACTTTACTGGAATTTTAGTGAGGTGGCTGTCTTAAAGAGCACGTTTCTCATTTGCATCTTTGGTGAAAACGTCAGTTTACGTCATTTCATCACCTCGTAATCATTCATAAGATTATTGGGTATGTGGAGTGATGGGTATCAGAAGCTGTGGCTGGGCAGGAGATGGTCATGCAGAGTGAGAATTAGGTGAGAGCAACACAGTCCGTGTGGCATCGTGCAGAGCAGGCATTTGCAGAGAGCAGCTGGACAGGAACGGTTGGAAAAAAAGACTGAGTTAAAGGAGATGCCTGTTGATATGTTGGGAAAGGATCCCAAGGTTTCATCCACATGGGCCTACTGGGAAGGTGGCACTAAGAGCACATTCACAGTCTCAGGTTTTTTTTCCCCAAGAAGGAAGGTTTAAGGCATTCACACCATGAAAAGTGTGAAGGGAAATCCATTGGACTTAGCATTTACTTGGAGAGGTTTAAGGAAAGACAGTTTGTAGGACAGAATAAAAAAGCTCAAAAGCTTTGGAAAGTCAGTGAGATCCCTGGAAGATCAGATGGTGTTTCTTTCTGAGTCTCCTTGGGATGGAGCTCTTTGAAGAATAGGTTTTATAGAGAAATTTCCAGTACCTCTTCATTTCAGCCGGGTTATATATATTGAAAATATTACAACACAGATGCTCCAAAGGAAGAGCATGTATAAGCCAGGCTATCAGACAGCACTAGGAGTATATTCTCCTTGGCACATTATGGATGTGAGACAACACCTACATGGTTAAATCATATCCCTCCCTTCTTTCTTGTTTGTTTTTTTTTTTAATCCTAGATTCAGTGGGACAAACTCACCCCCTCATGAAAGATCTGGCAGCTCCCTCCAAGTCCTGAACGCTATCCAAGTGATAATTATACCTGTTTGAAATCTGGGAGCCGAGAGGTAGCCTCCAGCCACTCAACAAAGGCTCCTCCAGTGCTCCGAGGAAGCAGTACCGACACTTCCCTTCTCCTTGT
>NW_009596460.1:18478-19806 GCF_000690535.1 Cariama cristata
GTTTCCGGAAGCCTCTAAGGCTTTTCCAGAGAACTGGTGGAACCAGACCTGGTGTCTCATGAAGTATCATTGCATGCAAACACAAAGAAACACCCCCACAGGCATAGTTAATGCAGACAAACCTTAATGTTTGTTTTTTTTTTATTTTTCCCCTCCAGTTGCAGGGCATAGTTAATGCAGACAAACCTTAATGGCTTTTTTTTTTTTTATTTTTCCCCTCCAGTTGCAAATGTATAATTAATCTCAGTTCAAATTTACATGTTTGATCTGCTTCTTTTAGGCTTCAGATGTCTTTGAAGGAAGGGGAAGACCCTGTGATTTGATCTGGCGTGCCCTGTGATTTGATCTGGATCTGTCGACGTGTTTACGTCGACAGATCCCCCATGCCCAGTACCGGTCAGATGTGGAGGGTTTCTGGCTTGCAGACACGGGGCAGGAGGGCAGGGGCTGAGGTCCTTCCCAAGCTGGGCTGCACAAGCCCCTTCACCCCAAGCCACCATTTCTCCAGGGTTCCCATGAGTGGTGAGGGCACCTGCGGCCTGGTGGTGGAAACCTTCTGGAAACAAGAGCTAATCCTCCTGCAAACAGACTTTCCGAGTCCTCGTTCCTGCAGTGTAAAAGAAATGAAAGGCGTTAAGATGAAAAACATATCCACTTCAAACAGGGAAATTTCCATTTGAAGTGCCGTCTTGAGTCAAATCCTCCCCAGCAGCAGCACTTTTTTCCCCTCAGTAGTGTGTATCAATTTCTTCTGACAACAGTTTCATGGCTTCGGGATAAACAAGCCCAAGTCCATTGGTATTATATTTTACAACTACAGACAGACCACAGAGATTAAAATTCTTTGGCTGAGTCACCAAAGATGGGGAGGGGGTAGGCAGGTCCACCAGGCCTTGTGAAAGGTGGGTTGAACACAAAACAAACGGAATCCAGCCTTTCATCCCTGGCCGTGCCATGGAGGTCGGGCCTTCCCCTGCGCCGGGAGGAAGGTGGACGCAGGCCATGAGCAACGAGGGCAGAGCTAAGGGGACACCGTCGTGAGGGCCCTGCGTGCTGTGGAGATGGCAGACGTGTTTGCCCTCACACGGTGGCTGACTTGGGGCTGGGGAGGCCTCGGGGTTCTTCACTCCTTATGGCGCAATGTTAATCGCTCATTTCCCTGACAAACACAAGTAGCTAAAGAAGAAAATAATTTCTGGTTGATCCACAAGGGTTTTGGGTTTGTTTTGTTTTCCTGCTGGAACCAAAGTCCTCCTTTAAATGTTTTCTTCCCCAAAGAGCAGCGTTTTGGTTTCATCTCCAGATTTTTTGAAGTCCTTCATGAAGTA
>NW_009596460.1:19818-38422 GCF_000690535.1 Cariama cristata
CGCACACGCATTGCTGAAATGTTTCCTGCGGAAAGTGTCAAACACTGTCCCTTTCCCTGGTCCACCCTCCTTTCCCACCTTCCCAGCTCAACCCCCTGATGAATTTGATATGAAGTCTAGATGAGTCAACTATGCTTTATCAGCAAAAAAAAAAAAAATTTCTGGAGGAAAACCACCCTGTGGCACCCCAGGTTGCCCTGGAAAACTGCCTTCACTGGGAGGGCAGCCAGAGGGAGCTGGTTTAGGCCATTTGTGGAAACCTCTCTGCTTAAGGCTGCCTTGTGCACAGCTGGCCAGAGGGAGCTGGTTTAGGCTATTTGTGGAAACTTCTCTGCTTAAGGCTGCCTTGTGCACAGCTTTAATCCCCTTGTGCAGAGGGAAAGGGGGAAGCTGCCACTGGATTATTTTCTCTGACAGTGCATGTTTTGTGAATTGCATCAGATTATGGTTTTACACCTCATCATCCAGCCCAGCCACCACTCCTCCACACTAGACATTACCCTTGCAAGTGAGGGAGATGGGGGTAGTTCTGGCCTAACACTGGGACATTCAGGAGAAGTCCTGAAAAGGAGCCTTTGCTGGCTGGCTGCACAACTGAAGATGTCTGAAAATTTTGTTAAGTCACATCACACCAAGAACATGTCCGGAGTCAAGATAAAGGAGGACTCAAATCCTCCAGGACTGCCCTAACCCCTTCTCCTGAATCTCCTGCTCCAAGCAACACTGGTCTCTGCTGAGACAGCCTTGTATAAGTATGGTGGGAAGATCCCTAGAAGACTTCCCTGCCTCTGCAGTTGACATTAATATTAGGACTAACTCAGTTATGAACTCCCATTTCTCCCTGGCTGATCTACTTGAATCATGGCTGGTTTTTTGGGCAGCAGCAGTGCCTGGATGCTCAGCAGGGCACTCCTGGGCATTGCATGGGGCACACTGCAGGTTGCAGAGGGCAATTCTGGTCTCCTAGGCTGCCCTCCCAGCACTTCTTGTCCATGTCTCACCCCTCTGCTAGCTTCAGCCTGCTCTCATGCTGTCATCTCCTCTTGCAAAGAGAAGTCAAGGCTGCATCTAGATAGAGCCACTCAGTGGGGTTTTGCATGCCAGGAAGGAAAGGTTGTGTCTTCATCCTCCTCGTGATGGGGACAGTGGGACCCAAACATCCCCTTGAGCAACCTGACGCTCTCTCAGCTTCTGTCCCTTAGCACATGAACACAGGCAGATGGCAAAAGCGAGGCGGCATGTTTAGCTCTTCACACAAGTCTAGGTCCTGTATCCTCAGAGCACAGAGGAATTTAGGCACCTCACTGGCACTGAACTCAAGGTGACAATCTGGCTCAGAGGCTCTGCTTTGTAGCCAGAGGAGTAAGAAAAATTTTTCTAAGTTTTGCAGTGACTACTTGAAACTCTGGACAGCTTACAAGCTCTTCTGCTTTCAGTTTAGATCGTGACAGGAATGAACCCATCCCTCCAGCAGTGCCAGAAGCTGCAGGAGAAGACAGGCATGCTGGGCTCCTGCAGGCCTGCAGGGCTGGCACTGAGCAGGGGAGAGCCGGGGCTGTGCTCTGCAGAGAGGTACCACCATGCTCAGCAGCACCCGTAGGTGCAGAAGGAGACAGTCTCTGATTCAGAGCTTGGTATTTATATAGGAAAAACTGATAAAAAGTGAGAGTAAAGGAAGTGATTTTTATACCCACTAAGACATAGGAAGATGAAGTGACTTGGTACAGACTGGACAAGTCCGTGGTGGATAAGAGTGCTGAAAGCTGCTCTCCAGACATGTACCCGAATGCCTCAGCCTTACGTTGAACTTTTCTTTCCAGGAACCAGCCTGTGATGGAGGATTCACTTTCTGCCAGAGGAGCAGGGAGGAAAGGAGGCAGCAGGGGTGCTTTTGGCTGCTATTGATAATCATCAAATAGTTTGAATTCCTGCTTGAGAGACAAGGAAACGAATATTTGTCTCACAAACAAGGTTTCATGTTTCGCAATCAAGATAAAACTTCTGCCTCGTCCACTGACCATTAATGGAAGAGCTTGCGGGGTCTGGCAGGAAGAGCAGCCAGAAGCCTGTGTGTCTCCTGATCTAAGAGGATTTGTGAAGGCCTTTTCCAGGTCACCTGTGGCCCTGGGACTCAGGTGGGGAGGGATGGGGGGAACAGGAGGGACAAGCCCTCTCCAGAGCAGTGCGCAGCTGCCGAGCAAGGGTCTCCCTCCTCGCTTGCCCCTCCGAGGGCTGGCTGCCCTATGGGCACTGCAACCCCCTGAGACTGCTTCGCTGAGCGGGGATTCTGTGCCATGGAGGTGACCACTGGGGCTCCTGGGAGAGGAGAGCACCCAGCGCTGCCTGCACCCAAAGGCACCCTCCTGCCAGTACAGCCCAACCTCTTGGGCTTGGCAGAGAGGTTTCCATGGGTGGAGAGGTTTCTCCTCCACTGCAGGGCTCAGCCCCCCCCCACGGAGGGGCTCCAGCCCTGCAGACGTGCACAAGCTTATGCCAGGAAGGAGATGGACAAAGTCCTTTCTGGGTTAGACTCAAAATACACGGATACTCAAAATACTCAAAATGGAGGGGAAAGTGCTCGTCACAGTCCTTTCTGTGTCTGCCTGATAAAAAACACTCCTATGAGAGGTGAATGGAGAAAATCCCTTTAGCAACAGCTACAGTGCAAATACCCTCCAGGGAAAAAAATAATTTACAGTGATACTTTTTTCTTCTTCATCCAAGAAGTAGTTAAGGATTTGGCAGGGAAACAGTGGAGGAACTGATCAGCCTACCTATGATTTTAAAGCTTGATAACTTGTCTATGAATGTCACAGATTTATAGCCCAACAATAACAAGCATTAGTCAAAAATAAAACAAACAGCTTGCTTTTTTCTTTTAAGATTAAAAGTGTAAGCAGGTTACAAATCTTAAAATCCAAGAGCTGGGTAACCAGGTGATTTGTCGGCAAGGCATTCCTCCAGCTGGGAAACCCACCTTTTCCTTCTGCCTGGAACTGCAAAAAGGGTAACAGAAAGTTATGGAATTTTATTATTTTTTGGCAGTACAACCTGGACCCTGCTACCTGAGGACTGAAACAGAAACGAAGCACGGTGCTGGGACCCCGAGACACAACCGTTGTAACCTGAAGGGCTCGTGGTTGCTTGCCACAGGGGGATGCTGCTGCCCACAGGGCCCAGGGAGGTTTCGGTGGCTGGTCTGTGTCCTTCCCTCTGCCCTGGGGGGCAAAGAGCAACAATTTGGGGCAGAAGCACACTTGGGTGCTCGTGCTAACATGGAAGAGCTAAGGTCAAGCTGTACGCAATTCCTCATACACTGCAGGCTAGGCAGGGTTCAGAGATCCCGATCCTCCTCCATTATTTGAAGTACTGTATTTGCTTGCTTTTCATCTCCCTCCTTTCCCCCTTAAATTTTGTCATAAAACCCTAATGTCTTGTCCTCAAGTGCATATTCACAACCACTGGCAGGCTGCTGTTCTCCCTGGGCAGCTCTTCCATACAAAGGTGCTTAGGTTTGATAATCTCCTACCGCTTAATTGACTCAGGTAATAAGTTGCTGCTCTAACACATCAGGGCTTGGACCTTATCCCACACACACCCACCGCCACATCTTCCCCTGCGGGACCCGTACTCCTCCCTCCCCTTGGGTGCCCGCGGGGAACCCCCTCCCCATCTATTCCTTCTTCCCCTCCTGACACATGGCAGGGGAACAGGTTCCCCGGGTTTGCACTTCACGGGGAAGAGCAGAAAGCCCAACTTACCGGACTTCCAACCCCAGGTCTGCTTGCTGAGGCTGAGAACGGAGAGGGGAAGAGCTTGGGCTCCCACCTCACCTCCCCGACATGAGGCACAGCTTGCACAGAACTAAAAAAAAGGGGTCGGTGTCTCAGTTTCCTTTCCTAAGCAGAAAGCAGGGTGCTGACTGTAGCTCAGCTGGCGCAAGGGAATGGGGGGAATAGCAATCCAGGCTGCCCCTGGCACCTCTTTTTAGGAACAGGCTCCATCACAAGGCTGAGTCAAACACGTCAGTATGTGAGGGCAGCCCAGCCCCTGCGTGTCTTTTGCTAAGCTAGTAAATGTTAGATTAAGTGCTGGTAGATGACTCCGCTTCCCTTTCCTGGTCCTGATCTCTGCAATTAAGACTAGTGATTATTTTGGTTTCTGAAGTTTATATACAACGTGACCGAAAGCAGTCTCCTGGGTTTTGGGAAGGAGGGTGCAGTCAGGTGGGGATGTGCTCAGCACCAGGAAAGCCCAGCAGCAGCAGCAGCTCCGGCTGGGAATTGTTTGGTCGGTGCCTGAGAACACCAAGTAGCACATCTGCTTCGGGAGATCAGAGGCTTTTCTGTGCCCTCTGCTCTCCCACCTCACACACCGCTCAGCATTCCTCCCACTGCAGGAATGATCCTTACCCTCCTGTTACATGTTGCAATTAAAAAAACCCCAAAAAATCCCACCAGAAACCGCATAATTATTGGTGTTTTGTGGGTGCCAGGAGGTTACCATCTTCCTCTCCCTCCCACAGTGCAGGGGACAAAGAACCCGCGCCTGGTATGGCCCTTGGCTGGGGAGCTGCAGAGCTCCCGCTTTTCCGCCGTACGCCTCCCACTGCCATCTCTCCAGGCAGAAAACCAGAGGCATTGGTGATCAAAATCCCTCGCACTAGGACAGGGCTCAAGGGAGCAAAGCAAATGCCAGGTATAGGCAGGGCCCACTGCTTAACTGAAGCCTTCCTTCTGCAAACAGGGGAGCGTGTTGGCACATGCTGCAGGAGGGATATTGCTTTGTCTGATCGCTTTGAAGACTGGGGGGCGGAGGGAGAAGAGAAGAGGCCAGTTAAGTGTGTTTATGTTTGAGAGGAACAAAGGAGAGCGGAGGAGAGGGTGGGGGTGCCTGTGCCAGAGATGTGTCAGAGATCCCATCTTCCTCCTGGGCCAGAACACCAGCCTGGGACCACCGGCGGAGGAGGAAGCGGCGTGCACACAGCCGGGTTTAAAGCAGGGAGAGGAAAGTTAGAGCAGAGAAAAAACTCCCAAGAGACTTGGGATGGTGATAAACATGACACAGGTTAGACACTGGGTTTCCAGCCAGTGAGGTGTGTGATACTGCACAAATATACCACATCAGATAGTACTGCAAGTGCGTATCTTGCTGGGTCCTGGTTTCCCTTGAGGGAGGCTGTGTTAGGGAGCCCTGGAGTACACAAAGTTTTACCAAGTCAAAGAGGAGGAGGCCATCAGCTGCACCCCAGCTCTGCCATCCGTTATGGCAAATGAAACATGGGTCCCTCTGTTTGTAACACTGCTGGGGGGAACTGCCTTCCCGGGGGGTCTCACACAGCCCAGGGCGTTAAGCACTGCCCCTTCTGCCTTGCACTGCACCCCAGCAAATGGCACCCCCCCCAGCACAGGGGATGAATTTAGAGGACTTTGTGAAAGTCACTCACCAGCAACAAAAACCTGAAGTGTTTTTCTGTTCTCTATTTAACGCTGTGCTAACAGTGACGGGAACAGCACCTGCACAAGCCCCTGAGCGCACTGCGGACAGTCAGTTCCCAGCGAGAGTAAGCGCTCGGCCGGGCTGGCTGTTGCCGCACAGCACCAGTCCCTGCGGCAAACCCTGTGAGCACAGGGAGAAGGAAGGTGCCACTGAAGCCACCACCAGAGCTGTTACCTTCTACTTCCCAGAGGCAGTAGCTCTGTTTTGGCAGGTCCCATCTGTAAGTTAAACCATCTTATTCTCAAGCAGAGAGTAAGATAAATGCGGTGAGCTCTTTGTTCTCACTAAAAAGAAGCCTGCATCCAAAGATTGGTTTTATTGCACTGGCTTAATACAGACACCCTGTGCAAGCTCCAAGGCCAGCAAATCTTCTGTTGCAGGTCATCATACAGATGTCTGATTCAACTACACTTAGGCACGGAACAGATGAATGTCCGTGGTTGGACAGAGGTGTGCAACAGCTCCAGCGGCGTGGTATAGACATGGATCTCCTACCTGCGGTTTCCCATCCAAAAAAAGAAGAAAAAAAGACCCTAACAGTCATTCACCAAAGCTTTTTTAGTTTTTTGGGGACGGGAAGTAAGCACATCATACATTAACAGGTACTTCTGAGTTCTCGGTAACCTTTCATGGAAGCAGAGACTGTTCAATATCCACATTGACTCTTTTGATGTTGCAAAATGCTTCTGCAGACCCACCAGTATTTCAGCACATGAATTTTAATACTGCGTGCCTTCCCTACCTACTATTTTTTTAAATTTATTTTTTAAAATGCAGATTAAAAAAAAAGCTAGTGGACAGCCCTACTTGGAGAGAAAAAAAGACAGACTTGAATTAGAAAAACATCCAGATTTAAACAAAGAACTAGGAGACATCTCACATTTTTACTCTTACTTTTTTAGGTGGTTAGGAAACCAGCACTCTTCTCCATACAGCCCAAAATATAACCAAAACCAGTACTAGCTTTGCAACAGGAAACCAAAACTGACACCACTTCTTGCATTCTTGAATGCTAATGCAGAAATGCTAATGATCAGAAGACTTAAGGCATACATATGAGAGCACCTCCATGGTACACGATTTCTGCTTGTAAAAAACTGAAATCTGTCTCTTAACGGCAATGGTAGATAAAAGTTGAAAGAACTGTGTTTGAGAAATGCTTCTTTATTTTTAAATATGAAGGTTTTAAGGGTTCCCTTGCATTCCACATCAGAGTCTGAAATATTTATAGACCGAAACTTCTGCATGGAACATGCATTTCTGCAGAAGATTCGAGACCAACAATTTGTCTTTCAGTCACTGGAGGCTAATTCACATTTCTAAGTGAAATGATTTTTGTTTTAAATTCAGCAAGTGTGTCTCAGACCTCAGAGATGGCAATCTGGAACAATTCCACTGGAGAGAGCAGGGGAAATCAAGAAACTGTCTGTAAAGTCAGACCCACAAGGACTCACAGCAGTGACTATTACTGCACGTGCTGCTTCTGAACCTGCAGCAGATACGGTATTTGAACTTCAGAAACCACAGTGTTTCACCAAAGCACAAAGTGATTAAGACAATAAAATGCTATTATGCCTCCTGAGATCAACGGCTTTCAGCTAAGATCCTAAAGGGATGTTTCATCAAAAGGCACTCGAGTCCATCAATCACTATCTGCTCCTTTTACATGAGTCCCTGGCAGGGCTCCACTCCTACTTTGAGGTTTTATTTTCATCCAGCTGCCCTCTTGTGTCTGCACACAGGCTTACAGGCAAGCTCCATCCCCTATCCAGTGAGGTGGACAGAGCAGGCCCTGAGAAAGACAAATCGTAGCTATCATACTTGTGTCATAACCAACCTCAGAAAACAGCACTGCACTGCCCTTCTCTGGTATCCCGCAAAAAATTCTCCCATCTGCACATTTCTCTGCAAGATCCATCAGCCGCAGTCACAAAATGTGCTGGGTTTCAAGCTCATATATGTACTTAAAAGAGGACAGAATAAAGATGACACAGACACACTGCAGTGTCCATCTTCCCATTTTATTTGTAATCCCCAAAATGATCCAGTGAGGATGGTCAGCTTCCCCTCCAGTCTTGGTTAATGAATGTAAAAGAAACATCAGAAGTCACATCGTACTGGGCCTGACTCTGCAGTTGGAGTCACTGAAATGACAGCTGCAGGACACAGTACGCAGCATTAGCCAATCCAACTTCTACATGCTTAGGATTTTGCAAAATGTTGGATTACTACATCTACAAGTTGTTAAGTCACAACTTTTACTGAGCAAACAAAACCTCTCAAAGCAACATACTCAGTCCTACTAGCATTTCCAGAAGACTGTGGAACACCCACGTGCACTGAGCCAAGTACACCAGGTGCTGTTTTAAATGGGAGAGGGTGGGGGACGAGGGGAGGACTGTGCCTCAAGCCTACCTAGTCCCTCCCAATGCCAGCGGGAGACCACTCCCTACTCCAGATTTCTTACCCAATTGCCACAAAACATGCAACAGTATAGACTATGCATAAAGGTATCTGCTAACAGAGCAACCTCTCCCTGCCCAGAACCCCTATACCCTGCCTATCAGAGTACTTCTGTATGCAGAAAGAGCTCCAGGCACTCAGGTGTGGAGACAGCAGGTCTGGTTCATATGCTGTCTTCACTGATGGAGGTGGTCTCGCAGCACAGCAATTAGTGACAACTCAGGCAAGTCTGAAGTCCTGCCTGTGGAATCATCAGGCAAATGGGGGAAGGACTGCATAGAAAACCCAAGACTTTGCCCTTTCTTCACAAGAAAAGTACACCATATAACAAAGAGGAGGGGAGGGCATTAATTATGCCTAGGAGTTGTTAAAAATAGGGGTATCCTTAACTATTGTGTTTCCAGAACAGGGATGTGATATCTGAGTATCCTACGGAGTCCAAGAGGTGTGGGAAGATGACGGTCCTAGTCAGTTTTCTGTAAGGCCTGGAGATGTTGGTGCGTTTCTGCTGCCTTGTCAGTTCCTAGCCTTTTATAACAGCAATAGGTCTCAGTTTAATGGCTTTCTTGCTGATGCCAGCTGCATGGCAGGTGTTAACCACATCTGTCACATTCTTATAAGACTCTGGTGCCTGGAGGGGGAAGAGAGGAGAAAAAGACAGACAAAACTATAAACAACCCAAAGTCACAGGAAGTTAGATGTAGGCTTTTGATATCCCCTCTTCTATTCACAAAAACAGAATCATACGAATTGAATATGAATTGAAGGTGGAGAAGTAGGTGAGCATACTGAGAATCTGGTCACCTTACATATCTAAGAAATCTATGAGATGCTTAAGCTTTCCAAATAAGCTTTCACCATATTTCAGATAAAATACTAGCTGTTTTGGTTCAGTTTTCCCTATTTTCTCAGATATCCAGTCCACCAGCATGTGAGAATGTCAAGCCTCATTATCTGGCAGGAAGGGACTCCAACTGCCTCCTTACAGATAGCCTTTAAGATTTACCTTCACTGCCCCTTAGTGACAGGAATCAAGAGTTGAACTCTAGATCTTCCCCCTCCAACATTCTCACAAGGAAGCTGCTCTTAAATAGAGATTTTAACGTGGTCAACACGTTTGTACAATACCAACACCCATAACACAGTCCCAAATGATTAACACGCTTCTATGAGCGAGGTTGTGAACAAAAAAAGACATTCTATCATGTTAATGCAGAGGAACTGGAAGTCATAATATTCAAAGTTTTCCAGTCATTCAGACTTCTCTTCTTCTTGAGCAAATATAGGAATTAATCTCAAAAGAGGCAGATCTCTCATACACTGCTTATAATCTACATGACAGCTGCAGCATAAAGTAAGTTTAAAGCTGGGATAACATTCAAGAAGAGAACGCATAGAACATTACTACTTTTGTGGTGGTCACAAAGACTTCTCAGGGTCGAAAGTAATTATCCCTATCACCAGGCAGAAGAGGGAAAAAAACCCCCATATCCCTCAAAACCTGTCAAACAGGCATCTCTCCTTTCAAGTAAGACTTTAGGGACAGGGAAGACTTCACATTATTTTCCAAAAAAATGGATAGCTCCATCAGAAATCGCACAAGCTGTATATTTAGAGTACTCATGATTACTTAGCACTGCAAAAAAAATAATTAAGTCAGGGAGGGTCATTCAGCCAAGGAGCAAGAGCTCTTTTTCCCTCTCAGATAATGAAGTATTAAACTCACTTCTTCCATGACCAGTTTGGGAGAAGCAACACGGATGGCAATGCCCATGTCAGCCAGCTTGTCCAATACATCCTGGAAGTCCAAGTTGCGTCGAGATTTGGCTCGAGACAGTGCACGACCCTAAACAGCAGTTTTGTTAGCTCTATTTAAAAAAGGTTCAGAAAAACAGAACTCTTTCTTATTAAAGAAAAACATTATTACATTATAAGTAAACACAGAATGTCTGACAGCACAGACCACTGTAAGCCCCAAAACAGGAGGTTAATTTAGACTTTAGGTGATGGGCTCCTGCAAAATCACACATCTGGTATGATGGCTAGGAAAGTTCCACGTGTATAACACACTAGTCTGCAAGTGTCTTTTTTTACCCAAACCACTTGTCAGACAGTGTTCAGGAGTCGGAGTTTTACTGGAAGCTATTTCTCTTCCTCAATCACCCTGTCTCACACGGTAAATAACAGAGGAGAAAATACCTTCTTCTAACTACTGAGGAGTTTTACATGGACAGCCTTAGCACAGTTAATCCTTCTTGTTAGCTCAGGGATATCAGAATTTGGTAAAAGGAGCTCATTCTCCACATCTTCATCCTAACATTTGCCTTGTATAAAGCAGCAACCCCTAAATTTTCTGCAGGAGTAGTCAAAACTACTCAGTAAGGGACAAAGAGGACTTCTAGCCTGCAGTTCTCCTGACCTGGGATTAGTGTGAAAAGGATACTTTCTACTTGTGTAAGACCAACAAATGAATCACACCCTGGATGACCCTTGAACAACCTTGTTCTCTGCATGACAGTGCCATTCCAATCCCTTCCTGAAATAACTTTCTGACTTACAGCTCCATGGCAAGTAGTTCCGAAGGTCTCAGTCATGCCTTGCTCTGTGCCAGTAAGAACGTAGCTACAGGTGCCCATAGTCCCGCCGATCAAAACAGGCTGTCCAGTCAGCTGTGGATACAAAGTATTAATTCACAAAAAAAAGCTTAAAAAACTCATTCTTAATAAAAGTCTGAGAGGAACTGTATCTCCAGACAAGGACGTCAGGTTCATATTCCCTCTGAGCATCCCTGCTTGTCTCGGGTACCTGGTATCAAGGATTCTGGAGAACTAACATCACTAAAAGACGCAGACCCAGCAGATCAAAAGACTTGTGTCCAACAGACAGACAAGGCAAATCAAATCACAGAAGCCTGCCCTAGGTATGAAGCACTTCTCTCCCTTCATGATCTTCCAACCATTGTGGGTGTGGAAGAGAAGAGTGAGCTCAGTGTCCCAAATAAGACTTGTCTGTGTTAGGTAACACACAGACAAGCAGAATATTGCCATCCCACTAGGGTTCCAGTGCTGTTAGCTCAAAAAAGGAACTTAAAGCATTTAGATCTCTGTTGGGAACCCTAAAATTGTCTGACTCATCCAGAATTCTCTTCTGTTTTCCTTCACCCACAAGTACACTTACTTGATAATCAACAGCAATAAGAGGATGATGAGGAGGGAAGGCCCTGGTCGATCCCTTTCTGTGCACCAGCAGAGTCCGCTCCTTTCCATCCACTACATGTTGCTCCACTTTGGCAATGTTGTGAGAGACATCATAGATAACATGCATATCAAGGTCATCCGGAGTTGTGTTGAAGACTTTGGCAAAGGCCTAAAAAGACAGCAAATCAGGATGTGAAATACAAGAAGATAACTGCTGTGTTTATGTGGAAGATTTACAATCTTTTTAGAAATTAAAAGGAATGAATTTGTTTGAAAGTGTTTCTTACTGCTAAGTCAGCGACCTATACACTTGGCATGGCAGGTAAGAAACTTTAGTCAAATTCAGCCACAATGGAATTGAATACAACAGTGCTGGGTGCGACAGCATTGGACTGTCCAGGTTGTTTATCTGCCCATTGGCAGCTTTAATGCTGGAATTCAGTCAGATATCAACAAGATAAATTCTTGCAACTCTGAAAAAATGACTTCAGCAGGGTAAAAACAATTATCTTGTATTCTCTCCTTCCAGTTCAAGACATTTTTAAAAATACTGCTTAAGTGGCTCTGCAAGTACAATACAGTGATGTTGAGAGGTTTTAGATGGATTGCCATGACTACAGCTTTGGGTAAATCTCTTCAGAAAACACAGTTTAAGAAGCACAAAAATAAAAAATACATTAAATACTGCAGCTACCTTGTGTTTGATATGTCTGGGATAAAACCGGATACGTGTACCGAAATATTTGCAGAGACAACTCTGCTCCTACCTGTCTAGTTAGAAAAGTCATAGAAGAGCGGTTGACCCATGCATAGTTTCCAGCAGCTGCCATTCCCTTCAAGTAATCCTGTCCCTCTGTGGAGGCAATCCTGGCACACGCCAGCTGGCGATCGTTCACTATGATTTTGTCCCGTTTCATCGCTTTTTCCATAGCCACCAATGCATCTGGGAAATAAACACAGTAAGTCTAAGTGACTTCTTAATTTTGTTTCAATCTGTGAGGTTAACATGGGTGTCTATAATTTATATTCTAAAATTGAACTCATCTGTCTGATGGTCAAACCTATGGCTTCTCCTCAAATGCAAAAGCTAATCTGTAGCAGAATATTATCAATTGCTTGCAAACAGACAACCCCTGTCAAGGCAATTCAGAACAGACTTGGCAATTACACTGTAAGAAACGCTCTTTGGTACTGGAGTTTACTGCAAATGACAAGACCATGCTGAAGAATTTGCTTCGCTCCAGGGACCCACACCAGTCAGATCATACCTGTGGCAACTTGGTGGCCCAGACCCCTGCTGCCGCTGTGAATCATCACGCACACCTGCCCTTTGTGGTCAATGCCCATCTTCCTGGCTGCGTATTCATTGTAAATGTCATCCACAACCTGGATCTCGGCGTAATGATTTCCAGCTCCCAGGGTCCCCAGCTGTCAATCACAACACATCGATCAGACAGTGCTAATAAAGCAGCCTCTGGGAGCACAGGGGGAGGGCTACGGGAATAAGCACAATAGGGTAAATTGCTACAACAAGGTTTTGGTTTTAGAAGAGGTTTTCCAGGAAAAAAACCCAAACATATAAACTGAAAGGAAGTAGAACACAGTAGCATCATCACTGTCCTCTTTGTTCAGATTTATAATTGTTTTTACTGTTGGAATAAAACTGCAATTAAACAAAAGGATCAGGATCTACAGACTGTGCTGCCATTTTTTTCCAACTTACTTAGGCCTAGTTGAAAGACAGGAGGAGTACAGAGTATTGAGAATTCATCTTCAATTTGTATAGGCAAGGCAGACATATAGTCTTATACCTGGCTGCAACTTCCACAATGAAGTTACAACATCCTGTTAATTAGGTACTTACAACCTTCGAGTAGATTAAAGCAAGATATTCCGTTTCCAAGTCCAAATTTTTTCAGCTCCATAACAGATGATCACTTATTTGCAAGGTGAATGTGAAAATCAAGGATGTAAGACTATTTTGAGGTTAAAATGCTATAATCATGCAGCACCACAATTCATAAAACTCAAGAAGTCATACAAAAGAAAGCTTTGCAAATGGAATTAGTATAGCCATCTCAAAAGTGTCCCACACAAAGCAATGAGATACTATGTATAGAAATTAAATCCAGCCTTTGAACTGCAATTCAGAGTTACAAGCTAGTTCCATTTATTATGATATCCTTCCTTGCCTTGCTATTAACTTGCTGAGCAAACAAGGAGAAAAGTTGCAGATTAAATTGCCTGTCTCTTAGAAACAAAACTACACCTGGGTGGGGAAATGCCACCAAACATGAATTCCAGTACTGGGTGTTAACTGCTGAAAAACTGATGGCCCCATGGACCTTGGGTATGCCCAGTATCACTCCCTCTGTTACAGTTCTGTCAAGAATTATTCAGAAACGGCCCCACCACCTTACCTTTCCCCTGCCCAGAAATGCTAGGCAGAGTTTCAAGAAAAGACACAAAATTAGAGAACTACTCAGTAACCTTTACATTTGAACCCTGGGAGCACTCACAGTCCTCCTGAAATGTAACATTACCTGAGGCAGGCCCCTCTTCTTTGCTCTTGAGGAGACCTTGTTGGGATCAGCCTGCAGCATTCTTCCATATTCCTCACAGTGCTCCTTGTCCTCTGCCCAGGCATAGCCTTCCCGGAGAGACCAGTCCACACCCATCTCCAGTGCCTCTTCCAAATCCCTGCAATTATCAAACACCTACATAAGGCAGTTATCCTTGGATATACTCAAAACTCCCCTGGATATATCCCTGAGCAACCTGATGTAACTTTGTTGTTAGACCTACCTTCGGAGTTATCCAACTCCTTGCATGAAGAAGGGCTGAGATGACCTCAAGTGATCCCATCCAACCTAAATTATTCTATGATTTTACAATCAGCCCCCAACTTCCCTAACAAGAAGTCCAACTTCTTATTACTTCATGAAAATCAAGCTCTACAAATGTATTAACTTCAGACAGGTCATTACTTTTTCTTTTTTCTTGAGTGGGGAGTATCCTTATTTTCTCTCTCATCCCTTTCAAAAAAATACCTTCATGTTCATGGAGGTTGTCTGTCAGAAGAAATTAGAACCTTTCAAGAACTTTTAGTTATATCAGGGTTTTAAATGGGGGAAGAAACAGCTGACTTTGTGCACTGATGATTATGCCAGTCCTCCTGGTGAAGCATATATGCAGGAAGAATGGAAAGAGTTTTAGAATTACTTTTTCTTTCTTGAAGTCTCCCACTGATGAATCTTTCATCAAAATAAACACCAGAGGTGTCCTCTCTAGTGATGTGCACACAAAGTCATCCTCTTACTTGGCATTCATGGGGATGACACCTTTGGAGCCAACACCAACAGGAATGTGGTCAAACATAGCCTGGGCGAGCTGCTCCTTCACAGGCTGCACATCGCTTTCATCCAAATTTGTACGTAGTAAGCGGACACCACAGTTGATGTCAAATCCGACACCACCTAGAAGTGTAGAAAAGGCTATGGAGTTAACAAAGCAAGCATGCTGATGCTGAGCACTTGCTGAATATTCACCTTAAATCAGTATCCCTGCTGACAGGGAGTATATACCGAATGCTGTGATCTTACACCTTCTTTCTGACACAATACTGGGAAAAAGCAGAACTGCATGAAGCTTCATTTTAATAGATTTACATGAAGCCCCAGATTTCAAGACAGCCAACAATGTAGCCTTGCAGAGAAAAACTTGAAAACTCTTAAAAAAACCTCAGTTTTTCAGTCTTGCGCATATGCTCTACAGATATAGCTGTACAATTGCACACAGAGCTCTCTGTTTACAAAGTTGCTCTAGCAAGTAGACAATAAGAAGTAGGAACAACTATAAAATATACTGTCCACAGAAAGCAGAGAGGATGTTCCTGTTCTTCTGCCTAAAGTCAGAAGAAAAGTGACAGATCTTAGTATGGCTCCCTGATGTAATATGTTCTTGAAAGCAAGTCCCTGAAAGCAAGTTCTTTTTGAGTCTTCACTGGAATAAATAATAACTAGTTTTAATAAGTGATAAATACTTACAACGAATATTAAACTTCAGTGCTTACTGTTTTGCTTAACTCTTACCATTTAATAAAAATAAATACTGCAGTGCAAGGCCTAATGTGAAAGATCAATCATGCCACCTTTAGCATGAAGGTTCTGCTATTAACTAGTGTCCGGGGGGCATACCAGACTAAGAGATCTTGGGTTTGAGTCAATCAGGAACACTGGAACTGCCTGACGCAAACCTGAAATGTGAGTATCATGTTTCATGACAACCACAAAAGCATCTCCAGATAATCAGTAATTAAAGATCCATGTGTTTATTAAAAAGATAGACATGTTTTAAGGTCACATTTTTATTAAAGTGTAGAAATATTCTCAAAAGATGTTTTCAAACATTGCTCAAAGAAAATAGTTCTTTACCAACCTGGTGAAACCCAAGTTCAAAGTCTTGTGCTCTCCCTTCAAAACTCAGGGATATCATGAGCCCAAGCCAAAAATACAAGGGCAATTCTCTCTGTACTGTTTAGATATTTTCAGTGTAACCACCTGCTCCATAGAGAATAAATATTCTGAGTGCAAGAATTAAGCACCTTTTAACTCCCTATAATTCACATATTTTTTGCTTTGGTTCTGTATATAAAGTAAAGACCTGCCATTTCAAAAAGTATTTTTATGCCATCCCAGATATTTCTCAGCGCAGGTTAAGTCAGTCATCCTTACCTGGTGAAACCACTGCTTCAGGATCATTCATATCAAAGGCAGCCATGTTGCCAATGGCAAACCCATAGCCAGAATGGACATCTGGAAGGCCTATTGATCTCTGAAAGAGAATGAAGGGAATTTTAAAGTTTTATGAAACTCTACGCTGCACAGAGTCACCTTGGTTATGCTTTGCCTTCTGGCAGTGGTTGTCACATTTGCAAACAAATACACCAAAAAGAGCATGGATGTTCAGATGTAGATGGAATAAACACATCAATTCAGGCAAGTATCTAAACTCCTGCAGTTACAGGACAGACAGTCAGAGAAAGTAGAGAGCAGATCTCACTCTGAAGCAAACACCCAGTGGCTAGTCAGCTGAGAAGCCCTCTTGGCTCTGTTGACCAGATCTAAAGAAAACTTAGGAGGAGCTTAAGCATCTAAATGTCGGAATTGTGATCTCAAAGTGAATTCTAACCTAGCTTTTTCTTGGGAGTCGAGTCCTTGCATTCAAAACTTAGGCAAGCAATAGCTTACGAGTAGCATAAAGCAGAGACATAAGAGTGAAGATGAATTTGCCTTTACCAAGTTCCATCTAGAGACATCTGCAATATTTAAATACTGTAAATGTAACAAGGGAAGAGTTCAGTGCTATGGAACGGAATCATAAAACAGTCAGCATTTTCTTTTCTTAGCTGTGTCATTCGAACACTGACCAAAGGCTGCACCCTATAGGCAGGAAAAAGTTATCCTTTTAAGATGATATCCTAATAGGATAGGACAAAATAGGAGCTGTGTCATTTTAATTTATAAAAGAATTATTTCTATTGAACTTTTTCATATTACTACTAATTAAAGAAAGTAAGAGCATGCTTCTACACAGCTCTACAAGTCCAAGTATACCTAGCCTGGCAAGTTTAGATTAGAACACCACAAACAGCACTCCACAATCTATTTAAGCAAACAAACAAACAAAAAACCACAAACACCCAGAAAGCTGCCAGAAACTGGAACTTTTCAATGTGTGTTAAACTGCTATCATACATTAAAAAGAACAGTACTTTTCAGTGGGATTATGTGCTGCTTCTGCCTCCCTTTGCCATCACCAAGAAATCTCTTGGTTTGGAAATAAAAAAATGAAGATTTGAATAGACAGATGATCATAACATCTCTCCTATCAACTACCAGCCAAAATTCCCATTTTAACAGGTTGTTACCATTGCACCTTACTCCCTTTTTTGGTTATCACTAAGGCATTTTAACGGTGTGATGGTCTGCCTTTTACTGCGGCCAGAAAAACAATTTTGCCAAGTCACCAAAAGAAACAATTAAAAGAAGAAAATTCCGTTAATTGTTACTTATTAATATATGCAATACTGAACGTGAAAAAGATCATTTCCATATCGTACTTAGTGCTTCTTGGAAAGTCACATAGCCTAGTATTCTCCTCCTGCATCACCATATCTGATGTTTCGCTTCCAAAAATGCATGTGGCAAGGGAAAGGAGTGCTGAGTGTATAGGAAGGCTCACCATCAACATTAGGGCAGCAACAATACTACAGACAACAATATCGCCTCCTGCTCTCTCCTCACTTCTCCACGCATTCTGGGTCAGCAGAGCAACTCAAAACCAACAAACAATACAAGCAGTGGGGGAAAGGTGGCTCAAGGAAACTGAAAGAGCATAAAGCAATGCTAAAAAAGCTTTATGTCAAAAGGCAGTCAATGAAGTAAGTGGATACTTCCCTTTCTGACAACTTAGTTTTACAGCCTGCCCTTGCAAGTGCTCCTTACTACAGACAGAGGTTCCTAACACACAGACTGTCTTAAAAAGAACTTTGGTCCATACCCCTTCTCACAATGGAGTTCCCATTTGGAAGGCAATAAACCTTGGCAAATAGCAACGGAAAAAGAGCAGATTTTCACAGCAGTTACTCACGTGAACAATGCCGGGTAGTGCGGCCACATTCCCAATCTGTTTCATAGCAGGCAAAAAGCCACCTGCACCTGAAAAGGAGAGAGACAAAAAAAAAAGTAAGTAATTTGATAATTTACCATGGTAACCACAATGAAGCACTTTTTGTCTAAAGAGGTGGCTCAAAACACTGGCAAATCAGAGATCAGCCACCAACAAGTATTCTAATCTGGTATAAAGCGCCTAGCATTATGCACAACCTGCAGTTTCATTAAATGAGGTATTATGCCAAAGTCCTCCTTCTGCTGTGTTAGTACCAATGCAGACCGATCTGTGCTAACAACAGAGGTCTGTTACCACCAGCCCAGCTGTAAAACCTGGATCCAGCCCTGTGCTCCAGGCCCACACGGAACAGACAGGCCTAAACTACAGCCCCCATCAAAGTAAAGGTTGAGAGCAAGCATTGAGGGAACGCTCCGGAGCACAGAGGGGCAGCCGGCACTGATCTGGGTACGGGACACGCTACAGCTGGAGGTGACAGCTCTGTGCTGCTCACCAGGCCGCAGCGCAAGGCGAGAAAACTCAACTCCTGCTTGCTGCCTCTCCAGAAGACACGCACCGGGCCTGTCCCCGCGGCCTCTGCTCCACCCTGCTCCCTTCAGGGCCCACGGACAGCGTGCTCCGAACCCAGGCCCTCAGTGAGGGTTTCCAGGCCACGGCAAGGAGCGTGTGAGGGACAGCCCCCGGGTCGGAGGGCCCCCACCCCGCTCCCCTCCGCCGGACGCACCTCCGCCGCGGCAGGCGTTGCGCAGCTCCTC
>NW_009596461.1:0-2508 GCF_000690535.1 Cariama cristata
AGTCTGTTTTGCCTGTGTTGGTAATTGATGAGTGATGTCCCTGTCCTCCTCTCGACCCACGAGCCTTTTGTCATATTTCCTCTCCCCTGTCCAGTTGAGGAGGGGAGTGATAGAGCGGCTTTGGTGGGCACCTGACATCCAGCCAAGGGTAACCGAGCACACCTGTGAGGATGGATATGCACAATTTCCGCCCGTTCAGCTCGGCGGTTACTGTCCTTGATTAGAGATTAAGTTAGAGCAATGGGAGAAGAATGTACTTATACCAAGGAAACTGAAGAAACTATTTAGAAATACTGTATAAATTGTTGTAATCAGGGGAAAGTGTACGTTAGTGAACTCCCGATAAATTTCCTAAGAATTTTGTGTAATATATTGTTTATTCAACGTAATAATAATCATTTAAAGTGAATAGGGAACAATGACAGTGAATTTCCTTTCATTTTACAAGAAGTGAAAAGCTTGCTAAATTCTTCGCTATAAAATAGTATGTCCAGATATGGGCACTAGAGTCCAAGCAAATATACATGTCACCTGGAGAAAATCCAAAGATGAGTAACAAAAATTATAATAAACCTAGAAAACTTAACCCAGGGTTAGAATAACTGGATGTGTTTAGCCTAGTGAAGAATGAGGGGAAATGTGGTTACAATTCAAATATTGAAGAAGTTGCTGCAAAAAGGAGCAAAAGAATTATTTTATTTCATGTTCACTGGAATAGCATGAGAAGTGACAAAGTGGAAAGAGAAGAAGGTAGTTTCATATTAAGAATGTTTAACAGTTTTAGAAAAACTTTTCTAAATGTTAGGATAGATACATACTGAATGAATTCCAATTGGAAGGCTGTGAAATAGCTGTCTTCTTCACTTGTCAGCTTTCTGGCCATTTTGCTGAGATGCAGATACGAGCTCAGCAAGTTTGTCCTTCAGCCCTCTCTCTTCCTTGGAGCTTTATCAGGTACTCAGCAGATGACAGCCTCGGTCTATTAGGAGTGCAGTATCCAGGTGGAAATACAGGAGAAAAAACCACACAAATCTTTATTGTCCAGATAGCAGGCCAAGTGCCAGCAAGGATGAAGTTTGCTTTTCTTTATCACTTTTTGATGACTCCT
Source organism: Cariama cristata (assembly GCF_000690535.1). Classification (NCBI taxonomy): domain Eukaryota; kingdom Metazoa; phylum Chordata; class Aves; order Cariamiformes; family Cariamidae; genus Cariama; species Cariama cristata. The sequence goes on from NW_009596461.1 coordinate 1,109, forward strand.
ACTCCACTTTGAAGTGCAGTTTAAAAGGACCTTTTTTTCACTTGCAGCTCATTTCTACAGGACCTTCAAGCCTATACAGAGTTGGTATTTGCTTGAAGAGCTTCTCTGGAATCTGCAGCTACGATTGTAATTGCATGCCCAGACCTGCAGGCTGGCTGGGTGGAAGGTATTATTTGAGATGTGTTTCAGATGGCAGAGTGGCTTCATTCAAAAGTCACTGGTCTTTTTGGAAATACGCATTATGCTGTTTGCAGGGTCGAAATCTCTAGGCTGAATTAGCAAGAACACACTGTGGGCAACCCAGAAAAGGTAGCATTTGTCTTGTGAAGCATTTGCCAAAGTTTAACACATACACACGGCAAAGATATACATAGATATAAGTAAAATGTAAATAATTGCAGTGAGTGCCTTATGGTGCATTGGAGATCTCCTTTTGTCAGTTTGCGTTCTAAAAAGTGAAAGGTAAATAAAAGAACTGTAAGCAAATTTATTTTTCCTGTTGTTTTTTTCCTGTATTTTTCCCATTTCCACATAGTCAAAGGATGCAGGATGTATCTCTGGGAAATGAACCTGTTGAAAATGTAATTGTTTGGTGCGCATAGCTTTTCATGCACTAAGATGTGCAGGCAGAAGCTGGGGATGCAGAGAGAGGCTAACTGTTCACAGCGTGACCGTGCTCAAACCCTACGAGGAATGAGGTAGCTTCGCTCTCTCTGTAAAGACATATAGCAACACAGCAGGTAATGCTGGATGAGCTCTGTGGACGAGTTTCAGGCTGGGTCTTCACCAGGTTTCCAGGAGTTATCTGTAGCATCTGGATCTCTACTTCTGGGCCACACGTTGACAGGAACCACCTCAATAGGGGCTGAATTTGTTTGGAGACTTTGTGAAGCCAACTTCAAACTTTATAGAGCCTCTGCTGGGGTTTGCTGGTGGCTTTTGCTGTAAATACTGACTTTGTTCCGTGTAATACAGGTGGTCATGTCAACAGCATTAACAGAAGTGCTGGTATTGTCCTTTTCCTCACTGCAGTCCTGCCAGTGACCCTTGGCTTTGCAGTGGCCCTAGTCCCCATGTCCCATAAACACCCTTCCCCCAGCATTAGCACTGCCAACTGCTTGCAGGTCAGAAGCTGCTCAGCTAGGACTGGATGTCATCCTCTCTCAAGAGAACAGAGATCTATCCAGGGGATCCTGATAGGGCTATATACAGGAGAGAAACGTGCAGTCACTCTAAGGAGGTCTGTACCACTTTCTGCATATCACAGAATCATAGAAACACAGAATGGTTTGGTTGGCAGGGACCTTAAAGCCCATCTCTTTCCAAGGCCCCTGCCATGGGCAGGGACACCTTCCACCAGACCAGGTTGCTCCAAGCCCCATCCAACCTGGCCTTGAACA
>NW_009596461.1:2521-3696 GCF_000690535.1 Cariama cristata
CTTCTGTGGGCACCCCCTGCCACTGCCTCACCACCCTCACCGGGAAGATTTTTTTCCTATTATCTCATCTAAATCTTCTCTCATCCAGTTTAAAGCCCTTGCCCCTTGTCCTGTCACTCCAGGCCCTTGTCAAAAGCCTCTCCCCAGCTTTCTTGCAGACCCCTTCAGGTACTGGAAGGCTGCTCTGAGGTCTCCCTGGAGCCTCCTCTTCTCCAGGCTGAACAACCCCAACTCTCTCAGCCTGTCCTCACAGCAGAGGTGCTCCAGCCCTCGGATCATCTTCGTGGCCTCCTCTGGACTCGCTCCAACAGGTCCATGCCCTTCTTGAGTTGGGGGTCCCAGAGCTGAAGGCAGTACCACAGGTTGGGGTCTCACCAGAGCGGGGTAGAGGGGCAGAATTACTCCCCTCGACCTGCTGGCGATGTTTCTTTTGGTGCAGCCCAGGACGCTGCTGTAAACAAGTTGTAACTGCAGACACTTGTACTGCATGGTGCAGTTGCATTTAGAACAGGAAGGTGACATCACGTCAAGATGATTTTAGGACAGGAGAAAGCTGTGCACAAGTAAACGGAGAAGCTGATTGAGGTGCGGAGGAATGCAAGCAATAGGCAGCAGAATGGCGTGTCTGAAACACGGATGGATTCCATGTGACCGTGTGTCCTGCAAGGCTCTCACGTGCGCAGCACTGGAACAGGTGAGATGACTCAGTGCCAGCTCCTTGCATGTCTTTGTCAGTGCTGCTGTGGGAAGCAAGAAACCAGTAGGAAGGTTACACAGGTCTTTTCTGGGTTGGTCTTCAGATGTAATGAGGTCATTTCTTCTCTTGATACAGACTGGCAGTGGGTATACTGCCATTTCCTGAAAATATGTGAGTCATACTGGCTTATTAGTTTTCCTTTGGTTCTCTCTATAAAGAATAAGTGGGTTCTGAGGTGAAGAATGAACACTCCTGAGGTTATTGTACTTTCATTTTGGCTCACTGGTTTGTTTTTAAATGTCTTCGAAGTTTTTCTTTTGTTAGCCATGTTAATTTAGGAGGAGTCCATTGATCCTGGCCATCATTACTATCGCTGTGTCCCAGTTTGGCTAAAACAGGACTGTTTCTCCTTTCAGTAGTTTTTCTTGCAGTTAATTTTCTTCTAAGTAACTGCACTTTCTGACAGTACAGCTACGTG
>NW_009596461.1:4097-10979 GCF_000690535.1 Cariama cristata
CCCGCGCTGCTGGGTCTGCGGGTCGAGCCCCTGTGGGCTGTGGCCTGTGATTTCTCAACCATCATTGGGAAACTCAATGGTTTTGTATACTCTTTTGTATACTCTTATTTCCATTATTAGTAGTATCACTATTAATAACTTTATACTCTTTTCCATCATTATAGTTTTATTAAAGTAGTTTTAATTTCCAATGACCATCATCGAGACACTCAGTATCGGTTTTGTATTCTTTTCCTCTTATTTCCATTATTATTAGTACTACTATTAATATCTTATTTCTTCATCTTTATTTTATTTCTTCATCTTTTCCCCTCCCGGGGGAGGGAGGGGGTTAATAGAGACTGTCTGCTGCCCAGCCTTAAATGGCGACACACTGCCTTCCAGAATTGGGTTTGGGTTTTGGTTTGGTTTTTTTTTTTCCCCCCCTATCATGTACATTCAATTATTTCAATGTATCTTCTTTTTTTTTTTTTTCCATGGGAAAAAAAGATCAAGTAATTCTTGCAAAGCACCTCTTTGGAAGGAGATGGACAAATTAAATTTGTAATATCAAGAGGAAGCTGCTGGCTTGCTCCCAGAAAATATTTCTAGAAAAAGGGGATTCAGGTACACATACGATAGCGTCACTATATTTCTATGTTCTTAAACAGATCTCACCTCTTAAGCACTTATACTTTGTGTAGTCTACAGCACGGTAGTCTCAAGATTAAAAATATCTTGTCATCTCTTTGTCTGTTTAAGATCAGAAAACAAACGTAATATCCAGTGATCAACTGGTAGGATACACCAGCATTAACATGGCACAATTTGTCTTTGCATTCCAGTTTCCCTCTTCTCTGCCTCTTGATGTTGGATATTTATAAAAGTGAGCTGTTCGTATTTAAGGATCTTATGTTGGGTTTCAAGTTAATCAATTCTCACCAGCTAGCACGCTTATACAGGAGATCGCCAAGGAAAACCCATTTGCTCTGGTAAAAAGACTAGATTTTTTTTCTTTCCTGTGCTTTTGATTTTAATTAGTTTGATAAGAAAGGGACCTTGAAGTACTTTAAAAGAGGGAATGACTATGTGAGTGACCTGCACCATTCCACCGCAGACGTGGTTCCATTTCAGAATGGGACTTTTCCTGCATTAGAAGTTATGCACTGCGATCATTGGTGTGTGGAGGAAATGAGTTGTTAAACATTTGTTGTAACATTCCTCAGTCGTCTACACTGTTCATACCAATAGCATGACCTATTTATGTATGCCATCATAAAACAGACCCACCCATGCAATAATGATTACCATATGAATTTGAGACACTTACTGCAGGTCACTTAGGAACATACAAGTCTGTTCATGGATGAATATGTATATGGTGGTATAATGGTCACAAATACTGCTAAGCCTTGCTTGGTTTGGGTACTTCAAAGATGCATGTTTTCATAGGTGTACTAACCTGGCTTTACTGCATGCAGGTAAGCTGAGCACAATAGTACAGAGGCCAAGAAGTTAACTGACTGACTAAGCTTGGTAGCCTACAAAGTGCGTCTTCTTGAGAAGTCACTAATGAGAGCCTCATTTCAAGTATTTAATGCTACCTTGCCATACTGCTGTGCAGGCATGCAGCTGCGGAAGGGATTTGAATATATAACCCTCTGCTTACAGGTGCAAGAATATAATGCAGGGGAGTATGTAGTGAGCAAGGTTGCATTAGTTTTCTTGCCTCTAAAGAGAGGAAGTTAGAGGAACGAGCTGTTAAAACCAAACGATCATGACCAGTGGGATTTCACAGCAGAGGTGATGCTTCAAAGCCATCCTGAATGGTAAATGTCTATCTTGACTTACTTGGCCACACATTTCTACTTTAATTACCAAATATGCAGAAGCTGAATTGCAGGACATTGGCAAGTAAGTCCTTTTCATCTGCATTCTGCTTTCAGCTGTAGTTTAGCCTTGCTGTAGGACAAAAATCAGTATTTCACACCTCATCATTCAGTGACATAGTTTCCATGCATTCATCTTCCTCCCCACCATCACTCAGTATTTACATGAGCTCAGGGGAAGGATAAACAATTTCCTCTAAGGACTACACCAGAGTTTGGTGCTGGCAGACCTAGTCACAGAAGTAATTTCAGTGGGCTCGCTGATGATGTTATTGCACAGTACTCTTTGTTCTTAACTCTCCTGACCCCGTCGGACGGACTGCTTCCGATGTGGCTCTCACTGCCTTCATTCATCAGCATTGCACTGCCTGCCTCCGATGGTCCTGCACAGCCTCTCGTTCTCTTTGTGCTTCCCGAAACCAATCCCTTCCGGTTTTCCGCCATATAAAGCAGACAGACAAAGCCACACTCTGAAACTGGAAAACCAAGACAGAAATCATGGAACCAAAAAGACCACCGCTACTGTTTTGCTCTGCCTTTGTCTTTTTTCTCCTTCACATCTGTCTTACTCGTTAGATTATAAGCATTCCTTATGCTTTATAGTGAGTGTTAGTGCACAGTAAAAATTTAAATATTTTCAATGATTTCTTTTGAAAGCTAATGTGAAACATGCCAATCATAATGTGGAACATTTAATATCTTAGTCTTTCTAATCACTTTAAACTGTAGTGACTTCTCGGTATTTCTTACAGAAAAGTAATATTACAAACCTAAAATTCTACTATTTTACCTATTTTTGAATTATAAAAGCATCAAAACCAAGTTTGGAATAATTTCATCATACTCAAATAATTAAATGATTTTTTTTAAAATGTGGCATTTCAACACATGCATATTATAAGCAACTGCAAGTAACTGAGATTAGAATAAAGTCACTATGTCAAGTTTTATGCAATAGAGAGTTAAAATGTTTTGTGTTTTAAGCATATGGGATGTCAATATAATCACACAGCAATTAATTAATTATAGTCTAGTTTCAGTCCAGTTGATACCTGGTTACAGCAAGGTCATGCTTTTTAATGATTAACTGATGCCAATACAAATATGAAGTAACTATACAGGTATTCCAGTTATTCCCATTCTACACAACACACGTGTGTGTATTCTACATCTGAATTCTACATACATGTATAGGCAGACACACAATCACATATATAAAAATTTATGTAAATAGATATGTATGTATACGTATCTCAGATGTACATTGTGTTCACGCTATAATTATTCCCAGCCATGCTCTTTGTGGTTATGTGAATTAGTGGTAATTGCAGGGTAAAAAAAGACTGGTGTAACTATGCTATAATTTCAGTGTAATTACAGTCATTGTATGATGAATTTTAACCAAATATCGAGCCTGTACTCTTTCAAAACAGAACAGTCAAGTGCAACCATTGCATAAAAATCTTGAAACTTACTTCACTTTCTGAAAGTTTCCTCTTTCTCTCCCACACTAGCGCCTTTCTTGGTTTTTTAATAATTGAAAAGAAGAACCTTGGGGAACTGAAAATCTCATATATATGAAATATGCTTGGAAGAAAAAAAATTATAGAAAATTAGCCTTTTCGTTCAATTGCAGAGTTGAGAATTATTAAATCCTAAATGTATTTTTTCTGAAGAGATTTACAGTAAATCCAACACTACCTGTAACACATCTTTATAAGACACTGTAATAGGATGTTTTTCCCTTTGGATCTTACTTTTAATCAGTAGATTTCTAGTATTTATTATTTCCATCTGTCACTTTCCTGAAGATGCATGCAAGTCACATTCCTTCTTGAAACGGAAACTGAAAAAGAAAATAAAGATCTCTACACTGGTGCTTGGCCACAAAACTAGGCCCAACACCATTAAACTTCCAAAAAGTATGATGAAATAATTAATTAGTATAAACAGAGAGGACTGTTGCTTTTCACATGAAAGAAAGGTGGTTACTTTAGCTATGAGTCCCTAAGAAATGATGCATTAATTTTGCAGCCAAATAGCAAAAATTTTGCTATTTTGCTATTTTGCAGCCAAATAGCAAAAATAGCTTTTAATTCCCAGCCTAGGATGCTCAGGAACTAGAGCATCATTGGTAATTGTCTTAGTGCACAGCATGGCAGCTATAGTCGAAACCCCCAGTAGCTGACTCTTTTTCTCAACCATAGGCTTCTCAGCTTCTAAAGACCAGCCACAATAAACCCCGTGGTTCAAAGGAGAAGATTGTGACACATTTTGTCCCGTGCCAAGTTCCCCTTGATAGTCACATCACAGGCTGCAGCTGGGGAATGTGCTTTTGGGAAGAACAGCACACTGGGAGACACGTGCCGTGGACACACCCTGTCATGACAAGCTCTCTCCCACTCCTCATTCAACACATGCCGCCCAGAGCTGATAAGGATGATCTTGGATATTAGGAAGAATTTCTTCACCAAAAGGGTTGTCAGGCACTGGAACAGGCTGTCCAGGGAAGTGGTGGAGTCATCATCCCTGGAGGCATTTAAAAGGTGTGTAGATGTGGTACTTATGGACATGGTGTAGTGGTGGGCTTAGCCATGCTAGGCTTACGGTTGGACTCGATGATCTTAAAGGTCTTTTCCAACCTAAGTGTTTCTATGATTCTATGATCTTGGGTGCCAGAGTGAAAGGAGGCAACAGCACTGCACTGCCAGTGCATGAGCTATGGGTGATGTAAAATGAGACAAGAAGCTGTTGAATAAGCCTGAAGCTTCCTGAATCAGGGATCCATAGCCTGTTTATTCCTAAAATGTTTTATTGTTAGTGCAAATGTGTCACCCTTTAAGGCTGGACCAGCACTTAAAGCGGCTGGCAGATGCTCTCTGTTAACCCCTTCCTTCCCCTTCTGGGAAGGAGAGGAGAAAAGGGAGAGAGACTTACAGGTTGGAAAATTAAAACTACTTTAATAAAACAATAACAATGAAAAGAATATAATCATATTAATACTAACACTACTAATATTAGAAATAAAAGGAAAAATATATAAAACCAATATTGAGCTTCCCAGTGATGATGAGGGAATTGCAGGCTGCAATGCCTTGCCCTGCTGCCCCAGCAGGGCGGGCACCTGGACGTCCCAGATCCGACTCCACAGCCAACAGGAACCGGATTCAGGAATGCGCAGATTGGGATCGGAGGGAGCAGAGTCCCACAGGGATGCCGGCCATGAAAGAAGAAGCTGACCCGTGATCCCTTAGCTTTATACTGAGTAGGACGTGGGTGGGATGGAATCCCTTGCTGGTCAGTTTTTCGTCACCTGTCCCATCCTCAATATTACGTTGGTCAGTTTTTGGTAACCTGTCCTGTCCACACTTTTCTGCAGGCATGACCCTTTTAAGCCTTTTCACTTGTTTAACATAAAAGAGCCGGCAATGACCTTGGTTCCCATAGGAATAAGTATAAATATGGGACTTCTGCATACCAATTCCGCCATTACTTCAGTAACAACTATAAACATCAGAAGTTATCAAGTCTGAAAGCAGACACTGTCTGAAAAACACGTAACTAACCTCAGAAAGTGCAGTTACTTAGAAGAAACTTAACTGAGAGAAAAACTACTGAAAGGAGAAACAGTCCTGTTTTAGCCAAACCAGGACAAAATGTCAGATAACAGTGTAAAGATCTACAGGCCTGCTTTCTCACTACCCTGAAGCTTATGACATCATTTACAAAATCAGAATTAGGTATTAACAAGTCAGCATATGTGTATAAGTGTGGGGCAGAGGAAACCCACACCTTCATATGTAACTGTTTAGTACTGTTAAATAGTAAAAGAGGGCACATGCAAAAGTTGGATATGTGAAATAAAAAATGGTGCTTTCAACAGCACAGTTGACTATAAAAATGTTACTGTGCTGTGCTTGATTTTAAATGTGTTTTCAGTTTAAACTCAAGGTGAGTGTAAAACAAGGTCTCTTTACAGATGGAATTATTCTCTTCCATGTATCTTATAAAGAATAACATACACTCTTTTTTAATGCACCAGACCATAATTTGACCAACTGGTGCTGGTGGTAGTGATAAACAGGGAGACAGAAAGCCAGGGAAGTTTATCACATCAACTGGAGACCAGAAATAAAATGCTACACTTTAGAAATGCTATAAAGTGCACTCATGAATCATAAAAAGAACCTATAGCCACAGTGATTTGTACTTTACAGTAAAATTCTGATGTCTGAAGAATTTGGGATAGTTTCTGCTTTTTTGCAGCAAAGGAATTGGGGGGTGAGAGGGCACTAAATATAGGACTTCTCAAATTTGGATTTAGCACCATGGCAGTGACTCTACCTGGATATTTGCTTCTAGCATGGCTCCTCATCAGCTGTTCCTTAACATACCCACTTCACAGTTGGTAGGAAAGTTTCTACTAAAATGGCAGTTCTAAAATGCTGAACAGAAGACCTGTAGACTAAGTCCAGGAAGTACCAGAAATTTGGATTGTCATGTAAGCATTTTAATAAAACAATGGGAAATAAATTATTTCCCATTGTACAGTTTGATAGTAATGGAAAAAGCTCAGAATTGGTTTCTCTTGCAGATGCAAGAGATGCAAGTTTAATGCCTGGAGTAGAATGAAACTCAAGAAGATCAAAAGTGGATACATTTTTATTTGAGCCATATTAGAATATAGAATCATAGAATCATAGAATGATTTAGGTTGGAAGGGACCTTTAAAGGCCATCTAGTCCACCCCCCCTGCAATGAGCAGGGACATCTTCAACTCCGTCAGGTTGCTCAGAGCCCCGTCCAGCCTGACCTTGAATGTGTCCACGGATGGGGCATCTACCACCTCTCTGGGACACCTGTTCCAGTGTTTCACCATCCTCACTGTAAAAAATTTCTTCCTAATATCTAGTCTGAATCTACCCTCTTTTAGTTTAAAACCTTTACCCCTTGTCCTATCACTAGAGGCCTTACTAAAAAGTCTGTCTCCATCTTTCGTATAAGCCCCCTTTAA
>NW_009596462.1:0-14224 GCF_000690535.1 Cariama cristata
AGCAACGCTTTATAACCGGCGCGGCGGGGGCTGTCGGTACGGAGGTCGAGCAGGTTTTGGTGGTGAGTGAGGGGAGATGGCGCTTGTTGGTCCCTTGGGTGGGGTGTCATGTCATCTGTCAACCGCCTGGCGAGGCGACGGGGGGGCCGGCGAGGTCCCTCCGCCGGCCGGGTGCAAATATTTGTGTGTGAGCTTCACCGGGTGCTATCGGTGAAGGAGGGCGGGAGTTCGCTGAGCCTTGCGTGGCACCCTGCAGGGCCCCCCACCCCTGAGCGGGGCCGCGCCGATCCTTGTCTTCGTTGTTTTCACTCCCTGACGCCCTTCCCCTCAAGGTGAAGCGGGAGGGAGGTCGGCTTCGTTTTGTAGGTGGCCGTCGCCGAAAGGGAGTTGGTCGGTGCAGTCGTTGTTGCCCCCCTTTGCTCGTTAACAGGTGTTACTGTGTCCTTCTCTCTCCAGCTGTTTAAATAGGCTGGCAGTGCTGCTGAGGGGAGGACTGCTGCAGGTAGTCCCTTTAGTTGGGGGTGTGCGTGTGTCTTTCACTGGCTTCTGTACTGGTAACATAGCTGGTATTTTGCAAGAACTTGCCATGATGCTTTAGCCCTGATTTTTTTTTTTAAATTTCTTTCTGATGATGCTTCACTGCTTGAATACGAAGTCTGAGCTGTGTGTCTGCGGTGTCATCCATGCAGTTGGAAAGTATTGCTTGGATAACTATCTTATACATGCATGCTTATATTACAAATAATAACTTTTTAGGGCTAATAACTTATTTGGTGTAAGCCTTCTGTAACATTGAAGGGTGAAATCCACTTTAAATTGCTAAAATGACTGTAAGCTGGAGTGTACTGTGTGCCTAGTACACTAGCAATATTGTTAACCAACAAAGAATTTGTTGTGTGACTTCTAAAGCCTGTTCCTTAACAGGGAAATATCGAAGTGTTTAAGTGATGCATTCTTTTATGGAACCTGGGCTTTTGACTTTATTTCAGCCCCACTGTCAAATAAAAGCAACCAAACTTGCTTCTGACTTTTTGCAAAGAGTGTGTGGATGAATTGCTGTATTAATCTAACCCAGTGTTCTTTAGGGGTCATATCATCGGTCATCTTACTGCTGTTCAGGGAGCAACAATGTAGATTTGATAAGGGTGATTTCTTTCTAATAAAATTGGTGACCGCAATTTATTCTGTAATGAGGGCTGGACTATGTTTTTAAGTAGTTTGCCAGTTGAATTGCCAATGGAATTCTTCTAAGGAGATGCTTACTATTTTTATCGCTGTAGGGAAGAATTTATGAGTAAGAAGAAAAACAAGAATTCAGAAGATGAGATAGTTGAGGTGAAAGAGGAAAGTTGCTTGCTAGTGGGTTTTATGGAACTCAGTAGCCTTCGTTGCCTCAGCAGAGTGAAATACAAACCAAAAAAAAGTACAGATTTTTTTTTCAGTGTTACGGTATTTATGATAGAGGAAAACTTGTTTTAATGTGGTGAAGGGGGGAAAAAGTTAACTGTATTTTCAACTTTGACAAGTTTCTCGAAAGCAAAGATCATGTGTGTGGCTGTTAGTGGTGAAACTGAGCCTGGCTTTGTCTCTGTTAATTAAATAATCTGCCATTAATCACGAATATGAGGAACTTGGAGCTGTAAGTGGCTTCCCTCTGGCACAGTGTTGTACCCGTGTGGCTCTGCTGCTTTCATATTGAAAAGCCGGCATAGTCTATGCCTGTGGCTCTTCATCTCTGTATTGCAATCTTTTTGGCAATACAGTGGGTGCCCTTACTTGCCTGCCTTTTTTTTTTTTTTACATCAGTGGTGTCCTTTGCAGCAGTTAGAGTAAGATGGACTTCTGTCCACTTGATTGTTGAGTATTTGAAACTGTGTGCTTTGAGCTCCTATGGGTTTTATTGTATTAAGTGTCAGCCAGACTGAAGACCCAGGTAACTTTTCATGAAGTAAAGATGATTAAAGGAAAACTAGGGCTGCAGTAACTATTTGGGCATGCTCAGTATCTATACCTTCGTCTGGACACTGGATTATTGGCACTTCCAGAGGGAGTTCTTCTTGGCACTTCTTTACAGAAGGCTGTGCTAAGCAACTGCTGTGTTTACGATGTTTTCCAGCTGGGTGGTACAGGTGAATAAACAAAGTAACAGTGAATGTAAGTGCCAAGGGAAGTAGTTTCAAGTACAATTATTCCACAAAATTAATTGGCAAAAGATAACTGTAGAATCCAATGTTTAGGAGGATATTATAGAAAATGGGGAATGGAAAGTATTTATATTATGAGGAAGGGGGGAAAAAGTAAGCTGTGGAGAGACCTACTTGGTTTTGGGAAGGGCAACCTTGTATTGGCTAGACTAGTCTGGTTTTGCAGTTCCTATCTTTCTTCTAAGATAACTGGATTACGTTAGCATCTTGCAGAGCATATGCCATAGTTAATTATGATTTGTGGTCACTTTGTCAAATTCATTTAATTGACTTCTAAGTTAGAGCAGCCTTTTTTACTGTGAGAGGCCTTATGCACCTGTTTACACTAGCTTTATACAATGCTCACAAGAATGAGTATTGTGAACCCTGGTAGCAAAAATAGGCCTTAATAGAAGCAAGATGTTGTGTGCACCCCTATTTTTTTTTGTCCAAGTGTACCAGTTCAGCTCATGTTAATGTTGATACCAGGAAAAAAGGAACAGAATTTGGTAGTGACTGTCTTAAAGTTCCGTTTGATTGCAGGATGTAGTCAAACTAATTCAGCTTGGTAAGAATTGTTGGACATTATTCACTGCAGTGCTCCTTAAGGTCATGCCTGGAAGACAAACTACTTTAACCTTTCATGGTGAGGATCGTGGTAGCCCAAATGCATAGCAGAGACATTGATTTGAACACAGATGCCTCTGCACAGTATTCGTGACTTTCTTCTGATTGTCAAAGGTATTAAATGTTTTTACTCTGTTTGGAAGGCACAAAGTTTTATTAAATGTTAGCATATGCATTTATATAACACATGTACTTTATAGAAGCATTAAATCATCTTATTTCAGAGAAAGAAGAATCAATAATGTCAGCACTAAACTGGAAGCCCTTTATCTATGGAGGTTTAGCATCAGTCACAGCAGAATGTGGTAAGCTTTTCCTTTAACTGTTTATATGATTTCCTTTACTCAGGTCATTCCTTTTAAAACGAGCTTTGTTTCGTGCTATCACTGACACAGTAGTATATGGTCTACAACATGAGGGTATTTTTCTTTAATGCTAACTGAAGAGTTGCTCAGAACTTTGTTACAATGTCAGGACACTTCTCTGTGTAAACTCTCATCTCTTGTGAGTCTTTTTTTTATATAAAGTTTATCTTTGCATTCTGTTTTGTTGATCTCTTCCTAGACAGTGGTCATAAGTATACGCTGCTTTTGTTTTGCTGGAGTAGACAAGTTAAACTCTTAACTTGTAAAGTTTTTCTCTTAGCTTTTCTAAGTAGCCATGTTGCAGTTTAAATTCCCTTTTCTGGGAATGTGAATAGCTGATTAGATTTGAACACTTCAGTTAGTGTGCAACATAGAATAATTGTTATAGTGAGACAGTGCATTTGTTTTCCTGCCTGTTCTAAAGACAAACCTAAAATACCACTATGTTTGTGAAGTCTTATCTGAAATGCATGTACATGAAAATAAAGGAAATGTGGATTTTCACAGTAGCAGAACATAGTCTGACCTGTGGTGCGCTTGCATCTGAAGTCTGTCTAATAAAGTAGATGTAGTTTTAAGTGTAATTTTATACTATTATTTTGTTTTCCTTTTCTACCTTCTCTTATGAATTTTGTTCAAATCTGGGTTTTAAACCTCTCTTATTTGACTTGACTGAATGTGGCCAATAATGCCAAAAGCTTTGTGAGGAAGACAAGCAATTCATAAAAGCCTTGCTTGTCTGGTAAACCTCGTTAGAACAGATGTAGCTAAACCTGCCTCCTATTAGTGTTTAGGTGAGCATTGAATGTTGAGGTGATCTTTAGGAAAAATATAAGCTCTGGAGGAATATGCTTTCTAAACCTTTCATAAAGGGAGCGTGGAGAACATGAACTTGACATAGCAGTAGGCTACAGGAAAGCAGTAAGATAAGTGGGTACTGCTGCTATTGCTTTCTTAGATTCTAGCCTAGAATACGTATAGCTAGTCCTATGGAATTTTTCTTTGCTTTCAATTAAATGCTCTTCGAAGATGTTGGTAGAATACACATGCAAACTCTGTACTTGACTGACTGCAGAGTCCTATTCCCTGTGGCTGTTACAACCAGGCAGTACCATGTTGCCTGAAAATGTAGAGAATGCAAAATGTAAACATAGGAAGTAGGTAGAGCCTCTGACAAGGCCCTACCCCTTTGGAAGAATCAAGGTGACGTACAGTGAACCACTTGTTTAAAAGAAAGTCTTGGTAAGACAGACTTTTTCCCATGGGAGTATTTTTGTATATTTTGGTATATAATAAAGGTTGCTGTTTCTTATATCATGTTTGTTGTATTTGGTTAGGTAAGTACTTGATGATTTTTCTCTCTGATTTTTCTTTAAGGTACTTTCCCCATTGATCTGACCAAAACACGTCTCCAGGTTCAAGGTCAAGTTAATGATGCCAAATATAAAGAGATCCGCTACCGTGGAATGGTGCATGCACTAGTCAAAATATGCAGAGAAGAAGGATTGAAAGCCTTATACTCTGGGTAAAATTAACTGACTTGCAGTAATAGTTTACGAACAGTCTGTTGATAAGTGTAAGCCCATAGTGTGTGAGTTCTTGGGTTTGAGAATTACAAGTTATTTGGTTGGCCTTAATCCAGAAGTTGAAAGCCCAAGCTTAGATTGCTTTAATCTTTGCACTCTGCAATAGCATTTCACATTTAAAAAAACCCAAACAAACAAAAAACCAAAACAAAAAAACAAACCACAAAACCTACTTGGAGAAAAAAAGCTAAGCATAAAATTATTCTGTACAATGCTGCTATGGTTATTCCATCTCTTGGGGGGGGGGGGAATTAACTTCTATGTATAAATGGGCGGCGTGCTTTTCTTTAAAACATGCAAGATGGTGGGGGAAAGATGTAATCTGCAGGTTACACTTCATACATTCTTGCCAGCGATTTTATAGATCACAACTTGAGGCATGCTTTAATAGTAATCCTTCCACAGTTGGTTCATGTTCTTGTAGGCTTTACTTAAAGAAAAAAAAAACAAAAACAAACCCACAAACAAAAAACTAAAACAACCAAACCCCTTGTTTTGTCTATAGTGAGTTTGATTTGTTGATGTGAATGAACAAACCTTTCTTTGGTAGATATCTTGTGTTCAGTATCTCTTGCTCTAAAAAGCATTTGCTAATCAGTCTTTTGCAATTTTGAGCATAAATATTATCACTGCCTATTTTTACAGGATTGCACCTGCAATGCTACGGCAAGCTTCCTATGGAACTATAAAAATAGGCACTTACCAGAGCTTAAAAAGAATGTTTGTTGAGCATCCAGAAGGTGAGTGGGTTTTTTCAGTTTAATTGAGGACTGATTTGCTTGAAGCTGGTTGTATCCATTTGATATCTTACTGTAGCAGTTTGAACAAGTCTACTGAGAAGACATTCCTTGTACCAATTCCAACAAAGAGAATCAGCAAGGAAAATTTGTCTAAACTGTTTTTAAGGCTTCTGTAATTGTCACTGTCTCTGGTTAAAGGAGCAGTGGCATCATCCTGCCCTGATGCATCTTGAGCTTTGTAAACCTGCAGCTAAACTCTTTTTTTCTTTGTTTATGGAATAGATGAAACCCTGATGATAAATGTTCTATGTGGCATTCTTTCGGGAGTAATCTCATCATCGATTGCCAACCCAACAGATGTCTTAAAGGTAATTATGTGTTATGTAGTGTTTGTCCTTAGTTTTTGTCCTCTCCTTGAGGAGCTGCAGAATCTACTGATGAATAGAGAATAAATACGGTTACAAAACAAATCCTCATCTCAACTTTTAAAAATCAGTAAGATCTTGAGTTCTTGGAACCTCCTTCTGATCCATACTAATTATTTAGAAATATGCACCAGGAAATTGATGGCTGGGGAGGTAGTTGGATCCATATAACTTTTTATAGGGATGGAGAGAGAATAATATAAGATGACTCATTCTTAACTTTCATGCTATAGTGTTTGTGTGGAAGCCACACTGCATATTTCATCTATACTTCTGTTAACACTGTTATACTAGGATGTTTCTAGAGCTCAAAATAGGTGAAGATCAATTCAGAGGCAAGAGTTTCAGTGAGTGCTACTTGTACTGTATCATTCTTTAGTCCTGTAGAGAGGCTTTGCAATCCAGTGTCCGATGGAAATAGTGTTCCAGTGTCAGTCATTTAAAGTGAGTTGGTGAAACTATCACCTCTTTAAGAATCTGTTAGCTTAATGACAGTCGATAGTCTCTTTCCAGTTGCTTGAAAGGGTTGATGGTATTTTAACTTAGAAAACTGTAGCATGTGACTTACATGGATGCCTCTAATGAAAAATTCAAGAAAACTTTCTGTTCTAAAACTACTAAAACCTTAGTCCTTCATAGGGCTGGTGTGGTTATGTAGAGGCATTTCAAACATAAGCTTGTATTTCAGGTGTGGCTTCAATTAGTTACTTCCCAAAATTATGTCCATGTACTAACCTGCTTATCCCTAATCTTGTATTTGGTAGTTACCATGGCAGGTTCCCAAGGACATTCGTGGAAATCCGCAGGCTTGAAGACCATGGTTCTCACTAGCTTGAAACCTTCATCTTCTTAACCTTTCGTTTTAATGTGTTCAGTGAGAACACTGTAAAGGACATTCTGCAGAACCCATCTGTCAGTCTAATCTAAATGGAGTGGTGTACAAGTACAGAAATAGAAGTGACTTAGTGCAGCTAAGAGCTACACCACGTACTTGTTCAAAATTAGCAGCTGCATTTGGATAGTTAAGGCAAAAGATTGCATCATGGTTATGAATGTCAGCTATTAATTTGTATTCAAAGAGAAATTTACTGCTTAGAAGATTGTAACTTAATGTTAATAAAACTGTATTAAACTATTATCGGTTGTATGTTTGAAAAAGTATTTATCTTCTAATTTTATCTTCAAATGAATCTCAGATCAGAATGCAAGCCCAAGGTAGTGTGATTCAAGGAGGAATGATGGGCAACTTCATACAGATCTACCAAAAGGAAGGCACTAAAGGATTATGGAAGGCAAGTTCTTTGAACAAGTCCTACACTGTGTGCTTTCTTGCTCAACTGACTTTCATGTACTTCTACAGTATTCTCAGCTAAAATATCGAGAAGTTAATATGTATGTAGTTTGTCATGACTACTTCACTGCTGGTGTCTTGGTGCATTTTGACAGAAAGTTACTGCCAGTCTTGTGTTCAAGGATTAGCTGCTTCTTAAAGAGGAGACAAATGGAGGCTTAAATTAGGGTGACTGGCTCTAGGACTAATTCAACAACCCTTTGCAAGACCCTTCTCAATCTATATGCTCTGCTCTTTTTAAAACATACTAAAGAACATTTGGAAGTGAAGGTACTAATGAGAATCGCCTCTAGCTCCAGAATTCTTGTACTCAGTCTCGTAGGTTGTTTCTTGTGCCAGCTACAGTCAGTGACTGTATAACAACTGAAAACCCAAAATGTTCTGAAACAGCTGGAAAATAGGAATGTTCTTCTATTAGCTTTTCTCTGCAGAGCTGCTTGATCTCCACTTTTCTGTTTGTCTTCCTTTGTCAGTTTTTCAGTTAGCAGCAAGGGGAGCCAGTATCACCTGGTTGTTGAGGTCTTAGCTGACTGTTGATGTAAGAATTCAGATATTGAGCAGAGATGGAGTAGCATAAAGGAACTGAAATTGTCGTTCAGTGTGGAAAAGTAATTTATTTATTTTGAATTTCCGTTTTTTTTGGAGCACATACATCTAAGACTGGCACTAATTAGCCTTATTTAAATTCACAATGTTCTTAACGCATTCATGGTGTGTTGCATTGTATTATAAAAGCTAGGCTTTTCTGGTGGTGCACAAAGGTTAACTTTTAATTTCAACTGTATTCTTTCTTCTGCCAGGGAGTATCATTGACTGCACAGAGAGCTGCTGTTGTTGTTGGAGTGGAATTGCCAGTGTATGACCTTACCAAGAAGCACATAATTATGTCTGGATTTATGGGAGATACAGTATATACTCACTTCCTGTAAGTTTGTATAGCTGCATAACTCATCATTGGTTAGTTCTCATTATGAATCTTTTGATTTTTCTGTCATCAGTCTAGATGTAAATATACTTCTGATGTGTTTATACTTAATGCAAGAACATCTCAAATGGTAGCACATAGCATGGGAGCTAATCTTATTTAGGATTTGGATTTAACTTTCTTCTGAATATGGAATCTTTTGTGAATGGTCTGAATCATTCAGCTGTGCAAACTGAGGTTAGAAGAAAGTTCCAATTAAGTATTTGCTGTTCAGAGGCACAAACATCTGTTCAGGTATACAGAAACTGTACATAAGGGCTATATATAAAATCTTCAGTTATGCTTTATAGCAAATGAAAAGTAACTTTTCACATCTATTAGCTGGTGTAATTTTTTAACTAAAAGCATTAAGCAGTCATTACTGCATGTTTTCTAGGGAGGGGGAGTTCTTGTGCATCTCTAAATGTGGTAGGTCAAATTTTATTAAACCTTTCTCTTACTAGCTCAAGCTTTACTTGTGGGTTAGCTGGAGCCCTTGCATCCAACCCAATTGATGTTGTAAGAACACGTATGATGAATCAGAGAAGCCAACATGGGGGACACTCGAACTACAAGGGTACTTTGGATTGCTTCTTACAAGTAAGTAGTTCATGTATCAACATAAGTAGAAACTGGTGCCATCAAGCAAAGATTTTGGTGTAGATCTCGAAATTGTTGTAAGTTTCCCTAGAAATTAATCCAAGGAACTTAGATGTGCTTTTTGCCGTAATGCTCAAAAGGAGCAATGCCAATACTGCCAATAATGCACTTGGTGTGAAAAGTGTCTGCTGCCTTGACAGAAAGGCAGGAATAAAGTTAGTATTTATTGCAGGCACTTACTTCCTTCTGGTGCTTGGATGAGGAGACTAAGTCTCTCTGCAGCACTGTCTCTTACTTAACTTTATTTGATGTTAGGATATTGATAGGAGATGATAACTTCATAGGTCAGTTCTTGAAGAACAACATCTTCTGGGGTGGATGCGTTTCTCTGTTGCTTACTGCGGAGTGGTAAGCCTAGTACAGCCAAAGGCAATGTCAGTCTCTGACTTTTATTATTGTGGCTAAATTGGGTATGAGGTGGGAGCATGATGGCCTCTTACATGATTAAGAGTGGATAGGAAGCTATTGGTGTCCAAACCGTTGACTGAACAGTCCAGTTTGTATAACAGTCAAAGTCACGCTGTCCAGTGCGATTTTGTGAGGTCTGTAAAGTGAACTGAAAAATTTCAAGGGGGTGCATAACATGA
Organism: Cariama cristata; assembly: GCF_000690535.1. NCBI lineage: Eukaryota > Metazoa > Chordata > Aves > Cariamiformes > Cariamidae > Cariama > Cariama cristata. The sequence goes on from NW_009596462.1 coordinate 9,489, forward strand.
GCTGCCCGTTTACATGCCGCAAATTTCAAGGGGGTGCCAAATGTGAGCTGCAGGTTTACTGCAGCACTCTGCAAGGTGGTGATGGTGTTTTTTGGGATGGGGGGGGGTGGAGGGTGGAAAAAATGCCAGGAATACAATTTGGATGAATCTGGGTTGGATACTGAATGACAGACTGTAGCATTACCTGGCAGGTAATGCTGCTGGCGTTACTCATCTAGGCTTTATCTAGTGAAATGTTTCTTTGTCCCATCATAAAATGTGTTTAAATCAAGGTTACAGCAGTAAGCTATCCCCTTGTCTGGTATCTCTTGTTAGCTGAGATGCTGTCTGGATTTCTAATAAAGAATTATATAAGCATGTTCTTGCTCTCTGTTTTTTCCAGACATGGAAGAATGAAGGCTTTTTTGCTCTATATAAAGGGTTTTGGCCAAACTGGTTAAGACTTGGTCCTTGGAATATCATTGTATCCTTTTTAAAGGTGTGCAAAACTATTAAGCTACCCATGCCGCAGCAAGTATTGGCCGATAGTTTCACACGATGCTCAGTGTGAAGAGTGTCATGTCAGCACAAATATTCCCTTTTTATGAATGGAAAATGGTGTAGTTGACCATTTTCTTAGTCAATGCTGCTGGTCAGATTGAATTTGTGATTCACACAGTCAATATTAGAATGTGATCTTGCAAAACATTTTTCTGTTCTTCCAGTTTCATACCTGTCCATTTCCTTAGTTTGGAGCCTAGTTTTAAATAAAATTGACTGGATAAGTTAGTTCTGGAAACAGCCCCCATTCCTGAGGAAACTGTTGGCAGTTAGCCATGAAATCTTTTTGTTTATCTTAGTCTCAGGCAATTTTATTTTTGTTTTGAGCGCCAGCTGATCAGAGCCCTGGGAAGTGGGTTGGTAGTAACGTTGGTTTTTACCATGAGCAAACCTACTTTAGCCAATCGAAGCTAAGTGAGTAAAGACTCTAAGGGCTTTTACAGTATTCTCCTGCATCCTCAGTCCTGCAATTAAGATCCTGAGGAGCAGGGATGGGACAGTAATTGGCATCACCAGCCTTAAAGCAAATTTCATTGTTCTGCCTAGTAGTGCATAACAAAAATGGCCAACCAGCAGCATTGCATAGGAGGGAACATAGAGTGGAACAAAGTTTCACACAGATGCAACTGTCCTTTAGTAGTGAAGTGACCATTTTGCACTATGTGAACAGGAAACAGTTTTCCTTAATCAGCTGTTCCAGTTCTTTCTGACATATGAGCAGCTGAAGAAATTAGACTTCTGATATGCCGACCTGTATACTGGATTTTGTTAATGTACTGTTTGAGTTTAGAGCAACCTGTAAGTTGTCTTGAGCATTTGCTCTTTATTGTCTGAGATGCTGGCCGAAGGCAGAGGTCACTACAAGGCTGTTGTGAATGAGAGCAACCTGGAAGTGATTTCAAAGCAAACTGGCTCCTCTAACAATGGCTTGATCACTTGATTCGGTGGATGATGTGCACTGTTTTCTAGACTGAACCAAATGTGGTGGAATACTTTCTGTCAACTGTTTGAGTCTTCTTGAATGTGAAGATCTCTAATACGACTTTGTGCTGTTGAGACTCAGGTGCATGGTCTTTTAATAAGAGGCAAAGCACAATCTTTCTGTAAAGGAAGATGGGTAGCACCATGGAGCTGGGCTTTTCCTGTCTTCAGAAGTGTGTACAATTTAACTGTAATAGTTTATAGTTTCTAACTAACTGGAAGTGTCACAAGATATCTTTGCAGGCTTTCAGTTCAGCAAAATATGTGCTGCAATACAAAAATCTGCTTCTGGTTTCAGAGCTTTCCTATGTTCTGAGTCCTTAAATGTCTGCATAACTTACCGGGAATAATCCAGCTTCATTTGAAAGTGTGGATGCTACAGTTGTCAGTTTTGCATAGCTTGAAGAAAGTGTTGGTTTTTTTCTGATGTATCACTCCTTATGCTGAAAAGCATAAGTGATTCTTCAGCATATTCATATGTAAATTATGAGTAGGAATGAAGTTCAAACAAGTCCATGCTCGTCTGCCTATCTTGCAGAGAAACTTTCTGTGCTTCTTCCATTGTTGGGAAGAACTACTTGTAATGGTTAGTGGCTGTTAGGAATCATCTGAGAGATGCAAGTTTTACACAGAGCAGTTGAGGCTGTGCCATGTAGGTGCTGATGTGAAAAGAACCAAACCCCTCCAAAGGTAAGTCTACTATAAAGACTGCTTTTCTTCTTTTTAAAGACACCCAAACCCAGAACGACTGAGCACTTTCATACAGCATACAGGCCCAGGTTCCTGTTACATGCAAGTAAACACTTTATGTAGAAATCGACCACAACTTCCTTAAAGCATTTACTTTTTGGCTTAAATATCTACCAAAACTTCAGGGCCATTAACTAAACAGTTATGTCAAGGTTCTTACAAATGCTGCTGTTGAATTCCAAGAAAGGAAATGTGTGAGATGCAAGTCATACAGTCGTCCTTCTTCACAGAAGGTGGCAAAGCAGGAAGCATAGCTTTGGATTTTTGTGGTGGTGTGTTAATCTCTTTTTGGTTAATCATACATTCCACTCAATTTCATTGTGATTTCAAAATTACTATAATCACTTAAAATTACTAGTTTTGAATTCACAAATGGATTTTTAAATGCACAAGACACTTTCTTTCCTAAGGTACAATGTTTTTCTGTGTTATATGGGTATGCTTATGTGCAGTGTTTTTTCCTTACAGCTGTTTCTATGCTTTAATATAAATATTTGTAAATATTTTTGTACACTCTGTAAACTAAGTGTCTGTTTTACATTTTTAAGCTTATTAAAAGTTTTAAAATCATGTAATGACTCAACTGCTTTCAGTTTCTAAGTTTCACAGGGAGGGGGATGATGGGTTTTCAAATACTTCAAGGTGATTAACAAAGGAAGGCTGTTGCTGGCATTGAACTGTATGATGTTACTGGTTACTTAGCCAAGGCAGACTAAAGTTGCTGTAGTTAAAAGCTTATGTTCCTGTAACTTACTGGCTGAATAACATGCACTAACCATACGTTTTCACTGTTCTTTGGGGTATCTTAAACTGCAAGACCATTTCCCAAGCAGTTTGCATAATAATCAGCTTAGTTTTGCATAGCAGCAAAATAAGCTTACTAGAGTGGATTTCTGGAGTTCACGTGTGGTAGCTCAAGTCTAGCAGATGCAGCTCTGAGGGGATGAGGATTCTGCCAGGCTGCAGTAATGGGAGTGTGCTGCACCAATTACTCTGTGGGGAGGCTGGAGAGGGACAGATGAACTGAAATTAACTGCTAAGCACCAAAGGCATCAAAACAGTGAAATGGGAGTTCAAGATCTCAGCTGAAGGTGACTGCTGCAGAGAGTACCTCAAGCTGTTTCCAAGCTCCTTTAATTCAGACATGCCTTAGGATTTGGTTTAACATGTAATGATAAAAGACTGAAATTTAAAAAACCTAAAACTAACAGTAAGCCAAAGATAATGAAGGGTATTTCCAAAGTAAAGAATGAATTCTGCAGCAGGTTCTGAGGTATGATGGAAAAAGCAGCTCTGGTTAGTGGGTGATGCTGTTACTGAAAATTGTGACCAAGAATGATAGTTTAGAAAGGTGGCATTGGTTTATTGCAGCACCAGGTGCATGGGGGCTTGCTCCTCCTAGGATGCACACAGAGTAAAATGAAGATACATATTGTATACAAGAAAACATTTGCATATTCATAGTATACTACACTGTTATTCATACTTAGGATTGGTTATAAGTTTCTCACTTCTAATGTAAGTTAGTATGCATCCTCAGAGACACTAATGAAGCCTCTCTATTAACTACACATGCTCCCTCAGTGGGGTTTTCCCCTCTTTTGGGGGGGCCATTTGAGTTGGAGGTTGTGATCTCCCACTACCGCAATTACCTCTGTCCTGCTCTGAGCCAATTTATTGTTGATGTCTGTGGGCTGTAACGTTTTATCAGCTTGGCTCCCTTCATGTCTAGAACTCCCTCTCTTGAAGGCCTCTCTCCACATTCTTGCCTACTGACTTAGATAACAGTGTCTCTCCTTTTGTAATTTGTTCTTTTTCTTGATGCCTCCTAACCTTGAGATGCCAGGCTAAAGAATGTGCCTGCTTTTCTGTTAATTTAGCTGAATTATTTAACCCTTTGGTATCAATGCTGCAGAAAATGAAAACCAGTTCAGTAATGAGGAAGCTGGGTGGTGATGTAAGGATGTGTACGCTGTCAAAATGGAGCGCTGTCTCCTTTTACCTGCCTATCTATACTGTATCAGCGCCGTCCCCTCCCTTAAGGAGAGCCGTTAGAGCTAACTTAGGGGAAAAGGAATGGTAGCTCCCTGCCCTGGCCTGCTTCAGCGTCGGGCGAGCGCCAGAGCTCACAGAAACAAGGAGGGAAGACAACAGGCCCCTCTCAGGGGCAGGCAGACCGGAGTCAAGGCAGATCTGACAGCATCCTGTGCTCCTGGCCCTCGCTTGTCCATTTCAGGAGGACTTTAGTTGTTATGTTAGATTAAACTAGATCAAAAACACCACTGCAAAAGCCAGTCTGGGTCATTAACACAAATGTTGAGAACTGCTGCCCAGGAGAAGCGTGGCTTGCTGTGGTGGGAGGGTGGCCTGGAGCGAGGTGCCGTCACCAGGGCTGGCCTGCGGCGCCTCTGCCTTTGCCGCCTCGGGAAAGAAGGCTCCAGGGAATGGAGCGGGGCGAGTCAGCT
>NW_009596463.1:0-16358 GCF_000690535.1 Cariama cristata
GCCCCGGGGCGGGGCGTCTCTGGCCGTCGGCTGCGGGTGGGTGCTGGGGGCTGGTGTGGGCAGCAGGACCGGACCGGGAGGCACAGGCTCAGGGCCGGGTGGAGCCAAACGGGGCTGGGAGCCGGGGTCATTCCCCTCCCGGGGAGCCGTCTCCTGCCCCCGCTTGCCTTGGGCACCCGGTAGTTGGGGTTTGTGGGGTTTTGCCGGGGTCCTGTTAGCGGTCACAAAAAAGCTGTGAGGGGTATGTTGAGGAGATGCTGAAGGGTAAGACAATTAAAAGCGTTTAAGCAGCACCGCAAGACTGATGCTTGCAAATAGGTGTGACCTGGCCTTGGCTTTCTGGGAATATAATTGTACGTGGCTTTTTAAAAATTATATTTAGTAGCCAGAAAGATTTTTTTTTTTAAATATGACTCTAATGTATCCTCAGGATTTAAGGAGGGGGAGTCAGTAGTAATGGGATTTCCATTTTGAAATTTCCATGTCATAGAATCACAATGGTTTGGGTCTGAAGGGACCTTTAAGGGTCATCTTGTCCAGCCCCCCTGCAGTGAGCAGGGACATCTTCAACTCCATCAGGTTGCTCAGAGCCCCGTCCAGCCTGACCTTGAATATTTCCAGGGATGGGGCATCTGCCACCTCTCTGGGCATGCTCTGCTAATGTTTCACCACCCTTGTTGTAAAAAAAATGTCTTCTTTATACCTGGTCTAAATCTACCCTGGATCTAAGTCTACCCTAGGTCTACATCACTGTAATCGCTGTTAGAGCATGCTGTCAGTGGGTGACCTCAATAGGGGAATATGTTTCTAAACTTTTTTTTTTATTTTGCATATGTGTGTCTATTTTTACAAATTTTCAGAAACACAAGCAAGGCTGATTGTAGAGTAGCAGCCTTTTTGAAGGAATAGTGAAATATTGCTCTTCTAAAATCTAGTGCTTGAGGCCGTACTGGTAATATGCTGCAGATTTTTTTTTATTACTGTGGGAGAAAGCACTGCGGTAAAGTTTAATTCTGTACTAATATATCTGTTCCTCGAGTGCAATATACAGGCAGAGTCCTAAACACTGAGAAAATCTGCGTGCATTGATAGATGCCTTTGATGTGATTAAGACATTCCCAGTAAATGATTCACCAGATGGCACATCAAAGGAAGTTACTTAAATTGCATTTCAGAGCTTCAGCTAATCTCTAAAGTGTGTGGGCTACCATCCAGGCTGCAACGTTTTGCATGAGTTAGTTGTCCTGTGTTACCTTGTCTAAATGTGGTGATTTTCCCTTCTTTTGTCATCAAACGGTACCAACAATCAGAAGGGAGGTCACAAGGGAATAGTTTTGAACCATGCTTGCCCCCAAATCTGAGGCTCCTGGCTATTTCTTTGAAGGAGGCCAACGTAGGCACGACCAGATGTATGGTTGTGACCCTGTTTTGGTCCCCATTTTCTTGGCTGTTGTCCTCTGTTGTCCATTGTCTGTCTCTGTGGTGCCCAATGCCTTCCTACCTTCTTCTCCACATCAGGGGAAGGTCCTCAGCGCTGATGCTCAAAGGTGCAGATGAATGCTGTACAAGTGAGGTGAACTTAACCTGGTGCGATGCTACCTGAGGCTCCATCTACATTTAGAAGAGCTGACATTCACCCATCCCCTCCAACTGACGGTAACGAGAGCCCCTCATGGTCTTGGGAACAGAAAATATTGATATCTTTGAAGGAGTCCATTGATCTGCAGCCTAAGCTACGTGGTTTTGGTCAGTTAGATCAGAAATCCAGCAACCATCTAGTCCCAGCAATTCTTCTGTCAAGATTTCTCAGGGTTTACTTACACTCTAAATATTTGTTTTGCTAGATTGGGGTCCAGCTCCTCATCTTTTCAGTTATCTAGTCCTGATGCTCCCATTTGAATGTGCAGTTCAGTCGTTCTCTCAGCATTAGGAGAGGAACAGTCTCCCTTTGATGTATCAGTAAGTGTGCATTTTACAGTGGAGGATGCACATCAACCATTATATGTCTGAGCTTCATCCCCTGTGATTTGAATCTGGAGTGGGTAGAATCTAACACTATCACTTACACAAAGCCCAAATTTACACAGCCATAATGTATGACTCATCTCTGAAACTTTGCCAAGTGCTGGGGAGGCATTATCCAGTTTATTTGTATGCATCTCTTTCTTTCAAGATCTCTTTAAACACTTTGCAGTAAGATTTCCAGAAGGATAAAAGTTACTTAAATGAAACCAACATGTACCAACGTGCCTGGTGCTGCAAGAAAGGGGGAATATTCAGAATATTCAGCTTTTTTTCAGGTAGTGATCTGTTATCTGCCTTACTGGGTCCTGTAGTTGCCACTTTTGGGTAGAAACTGATTATCTGACCTCTTCCTATTTTAGGGGATCCTACAAGCTTAAAAATCATATTTCAGAAGTGAAATAAATTTTGTTTGGCTGATAATTCCACTTTACTGAAGGTGGCTAGAAAAGGGAGTTTTATAAAATCAGTTTGCTTTTCAAGAGTTACCATAGTTGTTTATCTTCTGACTTTTTTCCCATCCTAGACAAGGAAAATAGATGAGTCAGTTTTGCTTTTCCTTGCAACCACTTTCCCCTTCAGGCTCACAATGCTGACATCTTTGTGGGGGCCTTTTTCATGTAGCATAGAACTGGATTCACTACGATAACTTTGGCTGCATTCAGCAGCCTCTGATTTCCCTTGTTTGTTTACTGGTTTGCTTTGAAAAGAGGTGTCAGAAATTTTTGTTTCTCCTCTTCATGCCTGTGCTCCCCACCCAGGTCTTCATTGTGGGATCTAGCCCGTTTATAGGAGACGTGAATCTGCACAGAGCTTCTGTTGGGGAAGTTTTACTGAACTATATATGGGTATATAAAGGGAGATGCACACAACTGCACATCCATTACCACTGCATGCAGATGGGATTGTGAGTTTGGCTCTGACAAGTAGCACAGTCCCCCTGTTCCTCTGTAAAAGCTGTGCCTGAAATAGGTATGCCTATTCAGCTCAGTTAATTTGTATGCTGGGAAGTGCTGTGTTTTTCTTGGTGTTTGAGCACGAACCACAAATGCACATGATAATTTGAGTTGCTGAAACTTGCATTTAATATTTAGCATCTCCTCTCTCTGTTTATTGAGAGGAAGTAATAAGTAAGTAGTAAAATCTAAGGAAAGACCTTAGAAACTTGAAAGAAGTATTTTAGTGACTTTTACGGTGGTGGTGCATTGGACTGGGATTCATATTAGCTTTGCATGCAGATATATTCAGGATACATCAAACATACCACAAAGCGTGTTTTACTGCCACAGGCACTCATATCCACCCAGTAGGAAAGAGACTTTCTGTGCTGTATTTCTAGCATACCGGTGGAGTAGCACTCTGCTCACAAAAAGAGTGAATGGGAAGGAGGAGAACATGAATGTACGCATTGGGTTTGTGTTAGTGTTTAGTGCTGGTTAGTTGTTGCCTTCTCCTCTTTCGGGGAGGCTTCAGTCAGATCACTGAAAGTCAATTTAGTGTCGTTTGAAATTAAAAAAATGTCAAGTCTGTGTTTTCAAAGGAGTTTTGTTGTCAGAGCAACAAGAGAGGCAGTATGCTGTGAGTGTGCACTTGGTCCTGCAGAAGCTTATCCCACCCAGTTTTCAATCAGCTTCCAGTCTTTCTGCAGACTCTCCAAACTCATTAGTGTTCCCATAGGTAACCTCTGGCTGGAGCTGACTCCAGAAAGTTGTTTAGCTTTCCTCTTTTCTACGCATACTATTGCATGCGTTTCTGGGTAAAAAAGAACAAAGGGTTCTCTTCTGGGTTGGTTTGCACCATTTAGCCCATCTCTGGTGAGAGTTGTCAGGTGTGAGATGGCTGCGGGTGTATTTTCCAAAAGACAGGAGAAGAACGAGGTGAGGAGGAGTGTCAGCAGTGGGTCTGGCCCGCACTTCAGCCATCTTGATTTTTCCTCGAAAAAAAGTTACTTCAGTTAGTTAGCAGGATAAACAAAATATAACTAACACCTGGAGAGAGAGGAAAAGTTGGGGGGACTTGCCTTCTGACCAAGTTACTCTTTACTGTGCTTATTTTGAAGGGGAAGAGGAACATACCAAGTTTCCAATGCTTTTTCCTCAGAGGATGAAAGTCTAAGCTCAAAGTTGTAATGTGCACGAGAATGAACCGGAGACTTTTAACAAAGCTGTCTCACTCCTGCTCCTCTCACTGGCAGCCTTTTGAAATCTTCCACGGTGTAGCAGCACCTCTGGCAACAGCACTGGGACCTTGAGATCTGGTACATGGGGACAAGTAACAGCAGCTGAACAGGGTCAGGACATCACTGGTGGCAACGAGGGACAAACCTAGCACGGCTTTCCAGCTGGGACAGGGTGTTTTATATGGCTGCAACAAACTGGCCTGGTGTAAATCAGCTCTGTGCAGCACGTGAGTTCTCGTTCAGGTATTAACTGTGGGACTAGCTACCAGATTTATGCACTGAAAGAAGACAGAACAGAGCAGAGAGGTGTACAGCAATTGCTGTTCCTAGAACTCTTCCAAAATGAGATACAATCTGCAGCAGAAAGGGGGTCATTTGTTTTTGGAAGAAGCTGCCCCACTCAAAGGAAGAGACAGCAAAAAACATGTCAGAACATCTTTAAAGAAAGATTTCTCCCTACAGCAAAGCTTTTCCCTCATTGGGACTTATTAAAATATAGACATTTTCTCCAAAGGAAAGAAAAGTACAAAGCATGCCATCAAAGCAGAATTTCAAGCTATTTCCTTCTGATAGCGTTCTTTCTGCAATGGACACCGGATGGTAAGGAACATTGCCTTTAAAAGTTCATACCACATGCCTTCCACATTTGAGGAATTATGTGTGAAATAAATCACACTGATTTCCCAACTGAAAAAAAGTGCCCCAAAAGGCCATAAAAGGACTGAGAATTGCCCTCTGTAAGTAATTAGCTGCTTTGGTGCCTAATCCTGTGTGCTGGGGTTTTAAAAGTTTTTAATGTACATGAGCAGAGACATAAAAAGAACAATGTTAAGCTGTGGTAGAAAATTCAGTCCCCTGCCATATCCAAGCGTGTGGGAGAGCAGTGCCATGCCCTGCAGGAAGCAGTGGGGCTGTATTTCCCCTTCCCCTGTCCTGCTGCATCCCTGACATCTGTGCTGGGGGCAGAGGGGACTCTGCTTTTTGCAGCAGTATCTTTTTGTTAAGGAGGTGAGAGCCAGTTGCCTTTAAAGCAGAGGTATTGCCTTCTCCTGGAGTTTGCGCTTGGCTTTGAATAGATGTATCAGCATCATAGGGAAAGCACAGTAAGTGGTCATGTTCAGGGCTGGATCATTTTTCACTCCTGTTTAACGATCCCTTGTGCAATAGAAAACGATGTCAGGGTGCATTTATCTGCTTGCAAATACCAAGTAGGGAATTCTCCTGTTGGGTGGGAATGTTATGCTGGTGCATCTATATCAAAGGTGTACCCTTGTTTTAAGGAGCATGCTGAGGAATAGAGAATTGCATTTCTGCAGAAGGGAGAAAGTATGGCAGAACTATGTTTCACCTCTGTTACGGACAAAAGATCACTAAAGACCATGTGATAGCAGCTCACATCAGAGTTGTCAGGAATCTGCCTTTAAAGTATAGCCTAACCCAGCAAAATGTAAAAATGAAGCAGAACAAGCCAACAACCAACACCAAACCAAACAGGCAAAGCCTCCACCCAGTCCTACTATGACAGACACCAGATATCACCTAGGAACATGGAATACGGTTCAGATCTGCGTCTTTAATGCCATCGGGAAGTATATTGGTTTTACTGGATGTTTAGGGACAATTTACTTCTATTCCTTCATGCTCTCTCCTCTTTCCTCTTTTCTCCTCTTTTCTGATATTCATATGAGCAGTTAATTTTCTAGTTTGCATTACATGTAAAGGGCTTGGGAGATCAGCTGTTGCTGTCCTGGGAGAATGACTGGTAGGCTGGAGGTTCCTGGAACTGACCAGGGCAATGAATAGGGGGAATTAACAGGGCTTTCAAAGTAACTGGAGAGAGGGTCACTTAAACCAACAGGCTTCCTGTGTGATGAAGAGAGGTAGGACACGATCTACAATAAAGGGACGGACTTAGAAGGAAAGTACAGAGCACTTCTTAGTTCCTAAGCGCTAGTGAGATGAAAGAGCCTGGTTCTCTCTGGTGTTTCAGCTTTGCTGGCAATGTTCAGTATTCATGTTGCAGTCAAGCAACAGCTCAAACTGGGCAAGAAAAGCATCATGGCTGCAAAACCGTTCTGAAGTCCTTTGCCTCTTCCGCAACGGGTTGCACGTGTCAAGGACAGAAATTTGTTAGACACAGAGGGTGAAATTCACCTGAGCACATGGGGCCAGCAAGAAGGCAAGGGATCGTTTGTCCCTTGTTGCAGCCCTGCTCTTGTCTAAATAGTACTTACTGTGGGAGTGTTAGGCACTGGCTTGCTGCAGAAATGGGCCTTTATTTACATCTGGTATTTTGTGCCAAGTGGCCTATGTTAAAACAATGTCTTGCGTAGTGCAAAATGAGGCATGAGTTCACTGTCCTTCAAAGGACAATTTTATTTTTGTTGTTATAATGAATGTTACCCTTTGCAATTGTTAAATCTGCAGTGTTCAGAGCAAGGCGGTGGATCATATTTGGTATTTACCATTTTGAAGGCACTGACTGTGAGCACACGAGCAGGTCCAGCTACTGGTTTTACGCACACAGCAGATTCTTTTCAAAAGAAGGCTCTGAAGTCAATGACATGTTCTCATTCACAGGGGCTAAAAAGTGCAATGAACTAAAGATACATATGCAGGTAGCAAACAAATAGACAACACCATGCTCTAGCTAATTTTAACAGATACATATCCTTGGAAAAATTAAATAAATAAAAGGTGCAGTCCTTTGGAAATACTGTGCTCCTGCCACACCTGCAATGCAAACATAGGAACAATTATAATTTGAAAGATAAGTAACAGCTGATATGTAAAAAGATTCCTGAGAACAGATGTTTTCACATACACGTCTGTCTTTCAGACAGTAGGTCTTGAAGGCTGTGTAACTAGACACTTCTAGCTCCTTATGAGGCTGGAAACTGGAAGAACGTGTCTTCACCAAAGGAAAAAAAAATACTGCGGCATGGTGCTTTCTATCTTTTCTTCAGATTTCTTGCCCCCAGATGCCTGTTAACTTTATATAGTTTGCAGCCAAGAATGCTCCCACAGGGAGCAGGAACAGAGTCCAAACTGATTCCATCCAAATGGGGCTTGCTCCCATCTCCAGATTGACTAATTCCTATGTTAAACTCAGGCAAGCCTTCCTGGCATGTGAAATTTCCCCTGCAGTTTCTCTCCCAGGCTTAAATGAAAGCTGCCGTGCTACCCAAGATTCGAGTTAGGGCACATTGTCAGCTTCCTGCTCTCTGTTGAAACATTTTACCCTAAACTCAGGCTATTTGGTTAGATCAGTAAATTTAGTTTAGAAATGCCTAGAGGTGAAACCATTAGCAACAAGAGAATGATTCATCCCCTACAAAAATCTGAGCCCTCAGAGGCGGAGCTGGGAGAAGCCTGTTTGCTATGGATGACTTTCTAGCCAGCTATCGAGATGACCTCCAATAAAATTAAGTTGGCGACATGTAAACCAATATGGTGCCAATTATGTATGAAAGTTATTACCCCTAAAATGGTGGAAGATGTAGTTGTTCTCCACCAACCTAGCGATGCCACGTAGTAAGATAATGTAGGAGGAATGCCTGAAAATTTGTGTGACTGGGGTGGTGATGAGAAAAACCGGTTCAGATTAGTAATGTGTGTACTGCCTGCATGAAAGCTGCCAAGGAAGTTCTGGGCGCTTCAGTGCCTTTTGGTGCCAGTCACCTGTTTAAATCAATTCAGCAAGAGCGTGTACTTGTCTGTGTAGCAGGCAGATGTAACAACACACATATGCATGTGAAAGAACATGTCCCTCACTACAAGCGTGGAGAGAGATGTGTGTTTGGGGAGACTGAGTGACACAAAGGGCAGCAGAGGAGTGAGAACCCACTCCTGCCTTTCAAAGCTCCCTCCTGGGCTGGTGTTTTAAAGATGGAAGTTGATACAGGTCTGGAAGAGACTGTATGGTGGAGCAGGGGTATTTTTTAAAAATTAAGACTGTGGTGTGAGTGTCCACGCTATGAAATAAATGAAGTAAAAATGGTCTTCATGTTAGGAAGTGGTTTGCTTTTGCTTGTGTTTTCCCTCACAAAATCTAATGCCTATGTATGTAAGGAGGATGACTCAGTGTTGCAGAGATTGTTGATGGACAGGGTCAGGGAAGACGTTGCTGGATAGAGAAAAACTAAGAGAAAGCAGAGATTTTAACTTGTTGGTTAAAACTGCCTATTGCAGGCCTTAGTGCACAAGCACTGTTTGCACAAACGTATTTGGGAATAACCTCAGAAAGGTAAAAATCTTCTGTGTCCCAGATCAGACTTGGGTAACTTCCCCTCTGGGTCTGTGTTAGCTGCTTAAAGAACCTGTTATGAAAAATTTACATGCTGTTTGTTGGGTTTTCTTTAAACAGCCTGATTACATTCTGATGACACTGTACAAACACACGGTTAGAATCAAGTGTTAGAAATAGCTTCCTAGAATTCAAATTGGTTTTTAAAATAAGCAAGTAAATATGTGCATGTGTGCAAGTCATGCATGCATCCAGGCAGAACTAGTTATTTTTATTCTTCCAGATGAAATTGTCTGTAAAAACATGAGGTGCTATTTATTGTTACCATTATTTATAATTTAAAGTGCTAACAGTGACATGAAGTGTTGTCTCAGCTCATTTAACAGGCCATGAAATGGTTAGAAGGATGATAGAAATCTCTGACAAACCAGCCTCAGGTAAAATGTAGTTACTCATATTTGCTACTCAACCCCTGCTTTTTCATAATGGTGAGTAAAAATGGGTCATCTTATTAGGCAAAAAAGACTATCATTAGCAAGAAATCTTTCCATCTCACATTGAAGAGAACGTAGGTATAGCCCAGTGTCATCCCCTCCCCATGGTTTGACTTCAAGGGGAACTGGAGGAACAGGAAAAAATAGCTGGACTGCCTTCCTGCAGTGAAACCATGGTGAGCTTGAAGAAGGTATGTGGCAGCAAGTTTCTCTCCTTAGATCTTTCTACCTTAGGAAAAAGATATTTTAGTCCCTCTGATGTGTCAGTGGACAATTTTGATCCAACACTGGAGTGATTCTGCAAAAAATCATCACCTGTATCAAAGATGTAGTCTCCAACACTGGGCTTATTCGCAGCAACAGCCTTATGTCCCTGAGTGAGGTCCCAGAATCGGCTGTGCCATGGCAAATGCTTTTTGTTGCATTATGGCTCTTTTGAGGTTTTGTGGAGGCAAGTTATTTCACAGTGCTATTGCACTCTGAGGGGGAGAGGGAAGGGCACTGCCTGGCCTCTGGTCACTGCTGGCAGGAGAAAACCACAGCTGAGTTTGGATTTAGGGAGAAGTTTGGTGGAGACACAGGGACTAGGGATGCTCAGAATGGAAAATTAACTCACAGTTCTAAAAATGTCAATACTTTTATCCCTATGGATGTATTTCTTTAATCTACGCACTTGAGTGGTAGAACTGCTCAATAGTTTTTCAGTATCTATTTCTGTGAGAAACAGGACATGATTGCAAGCCAGGTTTTCCTTAAGGACCAGAGGCTTAAAACCTCTGTTAGAAATTTCCAACCACAAATGGTTATTATGCTGCCTTTAAAAAGTATATTGATAGTAATGAGATAATCTTTGGTTTTTACTGTGTTATTTTCATGAAATAACATTTGCCTTAATCCTTCTTGTTTTGGCGCTCTCTCTGTCTTGACCTGATCCGTATGACAAATGCCCGTTTATGCAGCTGGTACCCAACTCAGGATTTAGAAAAATGCAGAAAAACCATAGCTTTGTGACAAGGCAGGAAGAACTACAGAGCTATAGGTGGTTATAGCCCTGAGTGTAACTGGGGAAACTACTGAGACAAACCAATTGCTTACTGATAAGAAACATTTTTTAGGGTAAACTGAGGATTTGCAGTAAAGTATAGATTCCTACCTATGCCCCTTTGAATATCCTCCCTGAGACAGGATCAAAACAATCCAAAAAGTGTGTGAAATGCAAAGAAATAGTGTGTGATTGACTAATCCTACCAGACATGGGCTATTGTGCCTCAGTTATTTGGGACAACAGCTGTGCCAACCAAAATGTGCCTTGGTAAGGGACACTTGCCATTTAATTCCTTAGCAATGCTGCAGTGCCGGGGGAACTGGAACATCTGTGGCTGCCCAGAGGGTGACTTATATTGCTCAGCCTCAAGCCCACATTGTTGTGCCATTTTTCTCTCCCTAGATGCCTGCACTCCAGTACTTGGAGAAAATCAGACCAGAATACATAAAAGACTATTTGCCAAGTATTGTATTCTGCAGAGATATTTTAAATCATATGGGAAAAATAAGACACTGTTTGCAAATACTTAGCCTATATCCACCTTCTGACAAAAAATCTGATGCCGATCCCAAAAGCTAACTGGAGAATCTCTCCTTTTTCCTGGGAGATTGCTATCAGAAGTGGGCTTACATCTGCTCTCCCAGCAATAGATGGTAGTTTTCTGGCTATCAAAAGGAAGGTGATTTTCTGTCATTATTTTCTCATATTGGAGTTTATCTTTAGATTTGTGATATTCTCAGCACACTTACTCCCTGTTTCAGATTCAAAATGGCAATCCATTTAAATGATCCCGTGACTTTTCAATTGCCTCTGCAAGACAGGAAAAATCATAACACACCTGACCCTAAAACTGGGACATATAGTGCCCAGTTAGATTCTCCCAAATCTCACAAAATGGTGACTTCACCAGCAGGCTGCCTAGCAAACATTTGGATGCAACAGTCTCGGATGGATATTTTATACACCAAATGCCACCTGCAGTAAATGCACAAAAAAACAAAGCAGGACTGTATACCCAACAGAGAGATCCTGGTATAAAGGTATGATATGGGAGTGACAGTGTAGAACCTCCAAGAAATACTTTTCTTACTGAACATCCCTTGAATATTGAGCAGCTGAAAGGACCTCTCTGGGTTTACATAGCAGTATCATTTTTGTATGACCATAATTTCTCTCTGTGTGTAAATGTCCCCCTATTAGCAATGGCTCCAAGTAGCCAATTTCAGCCAACTTTGGTGTTGAAAGGAATTAAAGATAATTTTGTTCCTTCAACTGCTGTGGAGATAGAAAGTCACATAGAAAAGAGAGACTATATAAATTTCTAAACTCAGGGAAAGGTTGCAAAACTCATGTTTTGTTAGACACTGCGTCCACGTTAAGTGTCTTCTCAGCTGGAGGAAGGCTTCTAGTGAAGCTATCAATCATCTGTGAGGCTCCTTGTCCAACAGGATACTTCTGATGGGGTTGATTCAGTACTTATGTGGGGACCACCTGTTAATTGGCTTCAAAACCAATGCCCCTGGTCTCCCAAGCAGAAACAGAGGAATACATGCGACTGGTCTGCCTCAGTTAACTACACTTCACAACTTGTCTTGTGCATGAGCAACTTTAAGACATAGAGGATCATCAAACTGCAGATTAAAGTCAGGCAGTGTTTAATTTGATTTTTAAGGTTTCCAGGTTTGATCTCAGAAATTGTTTTCCAAATTCACATGGGGATGGATTTTCTGTAACTTACTATTTTCATTATGAAATGTATTTTGAGTGCATTTGTCTCATATGTGGTGATTTAGAGAGGCTACAGTAATTTAATCTGGAGGCATTTCAAGATGGGGTTGACATCAGGAGTACTGGGAGGAGCCAGTTTCACAACTGTTATCTGGAAAAATGAAAAACAATTCCTTGCGCTTTTTCAGCCTTTTACAGTTTCTTTTGGAAACGCCACAGGAATATGCAATGATCAACAAAGTAGTTCCTTGAAGCACCTGGTATCAATGTTTTGTTGATGGCATCGCACAGGGATGTGGCCCCAGTGCCATCTGGAGCACTAGAGCAGTTGAAGGAGGACTGCAGAATATTAAAAAACACTCGAGCAGAAGAAACTCTGAGGGTAAAATTAATCTGAGAACATGTGAAATAATAAGAGTTTTCTCTAAGCTCTTCTGGCCTCTGTGTCTAATTATCAGAGAAAGGTAAGGATGATGCATCCTAGCTAATTTAGGCACCTGCATGTTTTAGGATGACATCTTCAATGACTGACACCATGACTACCTTAGAGAAGATACCTATGTCACACTGCTCAGGTAAAATGGAGCCTACAATCTTTGCTCTTGCTGTTGCTTTCACCTTGATAGGATTAGGCTTTAGCTCATTGTCATTGGCCAGATGATTAATTTTCACCTAATCAAAACCGAAGCAGAAGCACATGACAGTAAGGTATTTACCCATATCTAATTTGTTTTGTAGGACTACATGTTGACCTTCTGCCCAGCTAAGTGAATGGAAAGACTTCAGCTGACCTCCTGACTTCAGCAGGCTGAAATGAATAAATGAGTTACCGAGGATAATAATTTTGCCTTTTGACTTCGCCCTGGCTTCAGTAAGCATTCAGGTAAACACCCTAAATTCCAGAGTCTCTGCCTATTTAACTGATCTGTAACGGTCATATGTCATGGTAATCAAAGTCAATGGCAATCAATGGCAGCAGTTTGCTTTTCAGTTTAAAATTAAATAAGTAGAAGTCAGTTATAGAAAGCCTTGCAAATTCTTTTCCGTGCGTCCAGTACAAATCTTCATATATTTCCATTTAGGATAAATCTGAATAGGAATTGAATAGATTTCTACTGGTACATTCTGATGATATTCAAGGAGTAGGTGTAGCAAGCTGTGGGAACTAAAAAATTAAGAAAAATATTGCAGTGCTGTCAAGAGTAGGTGTAGATATTTTGTACCTGCTAAACTGAAATGATGGGCCTAACATTTAAAATAATATACTGATGTAACACTCAAGCAGAACAGTGATTTAGATAGACAATGATCTTGCCTCTGCTATCCAGTTTCCCTAATACTAGAAGGAAGCCAAATGCTTTGCAATGCAAATAGAGTGGCAAGTAAAAGGGTGGTGTGAAGGTGTGATTAATCTGAAAAAAAAAAAAATAATGTTTCACTTAAGAAACCCCAGAAGGCAGGATATAGATCCCCTACTTAATTCACCCTACCCACTTCTGGCTGCTCTGCACTAGTGCAGCAGTGACCACGCAGGGTTTTCCTTGTTTTCTAGGTTGTGCCTTGGGTTTCTTTGCCCTTCAGTGGAGGCTTGTCTGGAGAAGAAAACACGGTTACAATGCTTCCTTTTTTATTGTTGCTGGCTGCTGGGATTACTTTTAAATTAGGGAGCAGAATAGTTGTTAGCTGAATCCCAAATCTCTGGATAATACAGATGGCATAAAGCCTTCTTCATTTCAAGTTAGTATGTGTGCTGCAACAGCAGGACAGCATAGCTGGAGTTAGGCTTGGCGTGCAGAGACAACATCTCACCTCGTACAACACTTGCAGAAACGCCATTTAAAACGTCAGTCTCACATTCCCTTAAGAGAAAGGACTAGAACTTCGGTAAAATGTTTAATTTTTGAATTAAGCCTCTGACAGATCAACTGAATTATGAAGCTTGATTTTATAAAGAAAAAACCAAACGTCTCTAGGAAGTGAATGCAAAGGAGGACCAAAGCAGAAGCAGGTGCAAGAGCATGAAAAGCCAGACTTTTGCAGTCACATGTTTCTAATGTAGTGGAAAATCGGGCATTTGAACCAGCTCAAGAGCAGATATGCACTGAGCTTGAGAAGATACTATTCATGTTAATTAGGGCTGCATTCTACACATTTAACTCCCACTGATTTCTTAAGGGTTCCAATTCAAGTCGATGTCAGTAGGAACATGTAAGGGCCGCAGGCATGGGCTCTTTACGCTATTAGTAGTAACATTTTGGGACTTATTAAGACTAGATTTGCTGAACAGACTGTCCTGCAAAACCATGCTAATTAGCATCTAAAAATCTTGGAAAGCTGCCACAGATTTCTGGGAGCTGTCTACACCACCAGCAAAAATGGCTGATTGCCTGAAATAGGTTGGGGCATAACTTGTCCTTTTGCAGTGATTTTTATTACATTCATGTAGCCACCCTGGCTTTTGACAAAACCCTTTTGGTGCACCCCTGGGACAGCTGTTCTCGGTAGTCTTGCAGGAAGCGTTTCTGGAAAACGTGAACCAGTGGGTTTGTTCTAGAGTCTATCCTGGAGTGCTGAACTGCTTGGGATGATGCTGCATGGAAAGTGTTTCAGTCTGTCTTTTTGACACGTTGTATTAGTTTTCTGTGGTAGAGCACTATCTTGTGAGTTGGTGAATGAATTTTGGTAAGGCAGAATTACAGTGATTCTTTCCTTGTTTGTTTATCTCTACGGTAAGGCTATCATTTGCAGCTGCTTCCATAGTTTACATAAAACTCATCAAAGGGCTTCAGACATTGATACTTGTTGAGACAGCAGCTCCTCTTCACTTACTTTGGTCAAGCATTGATTCAACAATAATGCAGTTCAGTTAACTTGAGATGTTCACTTGTTAGGTTTCAGTTCCAGGAATGGCCTCTCCATGACATGTTCCTGTTTCTAGTTTTCCTCTGTAGCCCAGAAAATTACTTGGAGATTTTTGAGGCTCAAATCCCATCCCTGACTGATTCAGGAGAGGCCAAACCACACCTTAAGAGATATGTCTTACCGTGAAGCAAAAGGGCATTCTGATTTGGCATCTTGTGTTCTCCCCTCTTTTGATGGGTCTCTCTTGATGTGTCTAAAATCCTGAACCCTGTAGCAGAGGCAGGAACGCGAGGTTCCTGCTGGGATGCATAAAGCACCAGGATTACATGGAGGCTTTCCTTTTTTCTCCCTCAAACCCACTCTTAGGCATCTTGGCTGTCCATATGCAGCTCGTAAGGCTCATATCTTGATTAAGCAAAAGCCTTTTGGCTCCCTGGTGGGATTTCTCCACTGGGTGTAGTGCAGAAAGACTTTTTTTTGAGAAAGTTGCGGTAGCTAAAGAACAGGGGGGAGTATCTAAAAATGGGAAAAACTGTAATGTCTATAAGTATATAACCTAGGGTAGGGCTTCCCGGTTGTGGCATGCGTGCTGCCAATGGTACGTGGAAGACTTGAGGATGGTATGAAGGTATTTCATTAACATCTGAATGCCTCCTTACCCTCAGGAACATGGCCCAAGATGGAGACAGGAACTGCTGAACAGCTGCCACTGCCATCTCGGCCTCAACGTGAGACTCAAACACTTCTGAGGGACGCAGAGTTCCCTGTCCTCTGCCTTCCACTAAGGAATACATACCTTTGGTCCAGAAGTTAATGATTTTCCTTGAACGCTAGCCCCCTGTGTTTGTGCCCTGGTTGTAAATGTCAGGGGGCAAGCAGAGCTGCCAAGCACCTACATGAAATCCTGATGAAGCAACAAGGCTTTTCAACTTTTCCCTTCTAACGGCATTTTCTTATATTTTTAAATAAGCATATGTTAGCCAGGAGACTTCTGTCTTCTGTAGAAAGCTGTTAGCAACACTGTATATCTCACTCCTTCCAGCACATTTTACTTCTCGAAAATGTTGACAACCATGTGCAAAGCAATGAGGATCCGAGCTTGTGACCATCACCCGCCGAGGAGGAATTCAGAGAGGAAAGCCCAAGAAATCAGGGACGAGGGATGGATGGGAGACACTATCTTGGCTCATTTGTTGCATCTGCTGAAGACAACCAGAGCTGTGAAAGTGACAGAAGAGATGGCTCCCCTTCCTCTCCATTCAATCCAATGAATAATTAATGTACTTTTACTTTAATATATAATAGTATAATATGCTTTTCACAATACATACTACTAACACAGCTATTGAAGTACCATCTTATTAAAGACGCATAATTAAATGAACTGCAGAAAACCAAGAACATGGTTAAAAATTCATGGTTTGCTTCAGAGCAGTGGTGGCTGCGTACTGAACAGCCGTTAGGGAGGCAGCTATAAGCCTCTCCTTCCAGCTCGTTTAAAGAATATTAACCAGGAAGAAGTGGCACCGGCCTATTTCAGAAAGGTAAATTTTAACGAGGAACAAAGAAACTGGGAACCGAGAAAGGTACTGTCTTGAACTTTATTATTCAATAGTCACTATTCCGGCTAGATAACTTGGGGTCAGTAACGCTGTCAGTAACAGTTAATAGTGCCTTCCTGCAAATGTACCTGCAGAATCCGCCGAACTGATGATTTCAGCGGCGCTGGCCGCGTTCGCGGTTGATAAGGAGCGTGCCGCACCTGGCAGGGGAGGGGTGCCG
>NW_009596464.1:0-201 GCF_000690535.1 Cariama cristata
CTGTGCCCCTCAGGCGCCAGTTTCCGTCCCCCTCGGGTCGGTGCCTGCCCTCTCCCAGTTCCTTCGGAACGCAGATGTTGTTGTTCTCCGTCCCCCCCGCCTCCCCCAGTCCATGTTCCCCGAGGCCCAGCGAGGCAGGTTGCTGAGATGATGGGGACTCCTTTAGTCCCAGCGTCCCCATTCCCCTCAGCCCGGGTGAGG
>NW_009596464.1:264-5237 GCF_000690535.1 Cariama cristata
ACCCTTCCCCTCAGGAAAGGCCCGCCGTCCTCCCTGCCCTGCTTCCCTCTGGCCTGGTGGTGCCTCCCTCTGATTCCTGTGGTTCCATCAAGCCTGGTAATGGCTGTGAGTCGTCAGGCTCTGGAAAGATCTTTATCCCACATGCGCTCTCCCTCCCTTTCAGGGCCAGGGGAAAAGACCTTATCCTGTTCCCGTCAGGCCCAGTGAGGTCCATAGCCACCTCCTTGCTCCCTTCCCCTCAAACCCTGAGGAGGGCCTGCTGCACTCAAGCCTTTCCTCCCTGCTTCTTTGCACCTTCCCCTCAGGCCTGGCGAGGTTCATAATGTGGGATCCCTCCCCTATTCCCTTCAGGCTCTCAGCTGGCCGTGCACCTCCATGCCACGGGGTGGAAGGGTAAGAGTCTGGCTTAGAGTGGGTGGTGTCCTGGGAAGTCCCTACCAGTGGGACAGCCTGTATTTCAGACCTGGCTGGAAAACAGAAGGGATCCAGGTCCCAGTCCCTGGCTGGCAGAGCATGGCCCAGCTGGATCTGGGACCCAGGGATTCCCCATCCTTATGGTGTTGGAGGCTCCTCCAGGCTGAGCAGAGAGCCTGGGGCAAAGTGTGGTGGTTTGTCTGTGGAGGCAGCTGTAGTGTCCAGCTGTGCTGGGGAATCAGGACGCTGGCTCATGTGGCTTTCCCATTCCTCCTTGCAGCCATTGTCACCCTGCGTGCTTTATTTTTAGTCCTAGACATTGGCACGACCGCTTGTGTGGAGTCATTAGTACGCAGGCAAGCCAGACATCTGATACATGCTTTCCTATAGAGCACCCTGCAAGTCACAGCTCTGTTCCCAGTTTGGTGGCACGGGATCTGGGGAACTGTGGTTGAGCATGTAGTGAGTGCAGCAATGAAGCTTGATGTGAGTACTGGCACTGTGGAGTAGTGTCAGAGCCCCAGGGTCAGCGGATGGGGTAGCATTTGAACTGGCCTGTCTGCTTTCGTGTACAGTCCTCCACTTGTCATCAGCACAAGCGTACCTGGTACAATTTGCCGTGGTGGGGACATCCTATGGCTCATCAGCTTCACTGCACGCTGCCTTCTCGCAGGGGCTGGCTGTGGCTTTGTGCTAAAAATGCTGCTGTTTTGCGCGTGTCAGCTGAGAAGAGGTGGCTGCCTGCTCTCTCTGTGCTGAGTACAGAGAAATGGTGCTTTTCTTTGATCACAGGTGGGGAAGATCCATCTTCTCACAGTTGATGTTTGCACTTCCCCAAATAACTAATTTCTTGCTTTGAAAACTGATCTGGAAATGTCAGGGGAAAGCTTGGAAAATCCCCTGGTTTTAAAGGTGCTTGGAACAGACGTAGCCCCCTGCTTAGCTTCTGCACAGCAGAAGCAGCAAGATGCAGCTCCATAATTCACAAGAAGGGTGGCATAAAAGTGTTATATCTAGGAGGAAGGCCTCTTTCAAAATACACAAGACATTATCTGGCTTCTGAGCAGACTTAGGTGTGCGCCGTACCGCCAGATCGGGTACTAGGCAGGAGAGTACAGGTAGCGCATTAGAGAGGCGTGGGTCGGGCATGTTAAATAAGTAGATGGTAAAGCTCAGGGCCATGCTTTCTTCCTCTAGCCTGAGTTATCTCCAGTAAATAGATGCTTATTATTCTTCTCTCACCTGAACGCCAGTTCACTGGTAGCAGTTGACTGGGAAATGTGGGGGTGATTCTGCCAGTGGTGCTCTTGCTTGGAGAAAACTGGGTCTGCTTCCTTCTGGGTGGAGGGGGGGTGGCTTTGCTTCCCATCGGAGATCTCTGGGTAGAGGGTGCTGCCTCAGTGTGATGGAGCTGGAAGCAGACAGGGTGTTGTCAGACCTGGGATGTGGAGGCTGTCAGAGGTGAGCTGGGCACCTGCAAATGATCTTTCTGAGTGGTTCCCAGGTGTGGGGAAGGGCTGCCAGTGTGAGCATTGGGCAGTGAGCTGAACAGTCTGTACTGACTGAAGCTGAAATTAGCCTTGGAGGGGTTAGGAACTCTTTTGGATCAATTGGATGCCTTCATGCCTATGTTTATGGTTGGACTTTGTACTCTTTTCTAGCATGTGGATATGGAAAACTCCTATCTCTGTGGATACTTGAAGATTAAAGGCCTTACCGAGGTGAGTGTTAACTGCAAAACACCAAGAAAAGGTGCTGGGTAAAAAGGTTTTCTTTTTCCTGGTGGGGTGGGAGAAGCTGCCACCAGAAATAAGAAGTGGAGGGATTGAGCACACAGTAGATTTGACCACTAAATAGTTTAATAGCCTCAGTCTGTTATTCTTGGCATGTCAAGCAAGTACGATGGGAGTCCTGAATGAGGGAAGCTTACCTGGCATCCCTTAAGGTCTGAGCAGAACCACATCTGACCCTGCAGTCAGCTTTAGGCACTCTGCCAGTGGTGGTGTATTGCTGAAAGAAAAAAAAACAGGACCTGAACAGTCAGATCTTTACGTACTTCCTTCCCCGTCCATCCTCTAAGATTGCTCGTGGTGTCGGACAGTTGGTGAGAGCTGTCTCCCAGGATTGATGCTTCTCTTTCGGCTGCAGTGCACCGCATGTCTGTCATTACATGGGAGCGCTTGGAGAAGCTTATTTGCCCCAGCTGAGTCTGCTATTCCCCGCCTGTGTTCTCCTAATTTGATGCCAATGCAAAACTGAAGAGGAGCACCTTCTTCCCTGGGAGGGGTGGCTTAATCCAGCTCTTGGGCTTTGTAGCAATCACGCAGCAACCGCCGGGTACGCGCTGGGGAGCGGTGCTGGCTGTAAACGGTCACTTGTGATCGTCCAACTGGGAGCTTCCCCGCAGTCCAACTCTGACACGGCTCCTTCGGGTTTCATGAAATGAATGGAGAGGCTGGACTAAGAGGGTGGTGGCTGTGCGTATGTGCGAGTCAGACTTCAAGAGGTGTAGGGCAGGAGGAGTCAGCATGCTGCTTGCAGGGATGGGAGCACGGGCCTCGGATTGCCTGGAGCTCTTGCTATGAGATGCTGCTTTTTGCTGAGTGCATGCGCCTCTATCTGCGTCTGAGTTTCTGTCTCTAGGTGACAGATCTTCTGATCTGTTGTTCGTCTCTCTTCTCTCCTAGGAGTACCCAACCCTCACCACTTTCTTTGAAGGGGAAATAATCAGTAAAAAGCACCCTTTTTTAACACGCAAGTGGGATGCTGATGAAGATGTGGATCGTAAACACTGGGTAAGTAAATCTGGGGGGCAGATGTGGGTCTGATGCGGTCCCGGCTGAGCAGCATGTGCCCACACAAGAGCTGTCAGGAGGGCCTGGAAAGCTCTTCTTTTTGGGTGTCTCCCTTCTTCCCCCACTGGGATCTTTGCAACTAGAGGTCCCTTCAGCAGACTGTTGGCTGTGATCCATGAGAAGGGAGGGGGTCTCTTGCTTTCCTCTTGCTGGCCTTGGGGTTGGAAGGGAACAGGAACAATCCCCATCTCTTGACCCCCTAGGAGAACTCACACTCCTTGTTTCGAAGGCTCGTTGCAAAATGGAGTGGGGAAGGGGAAAGGTGCCCCTCTAGCACAGGCAGGGCAGTCGGTCCCTGTGTCTCAACTACCTCAGCCGACGATTTGGGATAGGGTGTATCTGCCACCATGCTCTGGATCAGGGCCGCAGCAGCCAGCTGTTTGCCTCCCCGCCTTGACCTTTGCTATTGTTTGCCAGACTTTGATGTTTATTATGTTTCTGTCAAAATATCTTCCTCTGGAAGTGTAAGAGCTTCTCCAGACAGGCTGGATATGGCCGTGGCTGGCTGGCAAATCTCTGTGTTCCCCTGTGCTAGTCCTGGGTGCGTGTTTAGTGCTGCTCCGAGGGAAGAGCAGCCCCTTCAGTGAGGAGGTCCTGTTCTGTAGCAGTTTTTCCCTCCTAAACAGCAGCTGGCACAAGTGAGCTCTACTCCTGGAATAAGCATCCTGGGGTTTTTTCTTTTCTTTTTTTGTTTCAGGGGAAGTTCCAGGCTTTTTACCAGTATGCAAAAACATTTAACTCTGATGACTTTGATTATGAGGATCTGAAAAATGGGGACTATGTCTTCATGAGATGGAAGGTAAACTCCGCATGTCTCCTTCTCTGATGAGCTGCTTACAGATGACTGACAGAGGCTTGTGGTGCCTGAAAGCTTTTTTAGCTGCCCTGGTTTAATGAAAGATCTCACCCTACCAACCTTGTAACCCACCATACTTGCAAATTCCAGCGTGACTCCTGTCTAGCCAGCTAATTGCGTCCTTAAGGGCTGCAGTCATGGCTAAAAACACAACAGGAAAGTCTTGCTTGGTGATGCTCTGGAGGATGAGAGAATTGGTATCTCCAGTCCCTGTGCAGGGCCTGTGTGTTTGATGCAGACTGGCCAGTCTGTATGTCTCTCTTCTTCAGCTGAATTGATTTCCTCCCTCTTTCCATGAGCTTTGTGCAGCTGTGAGGGGAGGAAATCATAGGATCGTAGAATGGTTTGCATTGGAAGAGACTTCTAAAGACCTGATACAACCCCCCTGCAATGAGCAGGGATGTCTCTCACTAGATGAGGTTGTTCAGAGCCCCATTCAACCTGACTGTGAATGTTTCCAGAGGTGGGGCATCTACCACCTCTTTGGGCAACTTGTTCCAGTGTCTTGCTGCCCTCACAGTAAAGAATTTCTCCCTTATATCTAATATAAATCTACCCTCTTTTAGTTTAAAACTGTTACCCCTCATCCTATCACTACAGGCCCTGGTAAAAAGTCTCTCTCCATCTTTCTCATAAGCCCCTATAAGTATTGAAAGGCTGCAGTAAGGTCTCCCTGGAGCCTTCTCTTCATCATCAGGCAGCTCCAATTCCTGATTTTGCAATTGGCTTCTTGTTTGCAGGGGGCAGGTGTTGAACTGAAACTGATCTCGTGCACTCTTAAAACTGGTTCTGTTCTCAGTTGTTTGCTTCCCTGTAAGATGCCTACAGTGGCAGGGGGTGGAAGAACA
>NW_009596464.1:5269-9728 GCF_000690535.1 Cariama cristata
CTCAGCCAGTAATGCCTTCATGTTAATGGGTGCCAGTATTCAGTTTGGGAGGGCAGATTGAGGGGGCGGGGGTAAGTATTTGACTGGCGTTTTAAAATACGGTCTGTTTTGTGTGCAGGAACAGTTCCTAGTCCCAGATCACACTATCAAAGACATCAGCGGTGCTTCCTTTGCTGGTTTCTATTACATCTGCTTCCAGAAGTCAGCAGCATCTATAGAGGGCTATTACTACCATAGGAGTTCAGAATGGTAAGGAAGCTTCCTTCCTCCTGTGGACTGAAGGGTGGCTCCTCAGACCAAGCAGTGAGTCCTCTTCTGCCTGCCTGCAGCCATTGGACTGTCCAGGCAGTGCTTCTCTGGACTGGGAAGGAGGTTCAGTCTGGTGACTGGACCTCGGGGCAGAAGGGAGGGCATGCGTGCCAGGCTTGGCCATAGGAGGCTAGTGCAGCCTGTTTGTGTGGTATCAAGTGCTGCCCTTTTTGCATGGTGGGGGATAATTGGGCTGGTAGGGTGGAGCAGGGGAGATACAAGGTCTGGAGATGTGCTGTGACCCAGCAAAGCAGTGGTCTAGTGGGTCTATGAAGTACGTTGGGAGGCAGACACCAGCTGTGGTTCACTAAAAGCATCCCTCCAGAAGCCTTGTCTCCAGTCCAAACCCTCATGGGGCTTTTCTGCTTCTGCTCTCCTGTGAGGACACGCAAGCATAAGGCAGCCTCATCTCGTGCACAGGGTTGCACTCCCTCAGTTTACGCTTTGCTCAGGGATTCAGGCTTTGAGCTTCCCCATGCCTTGGCCCTTCAGAAGATGTCGGAGGGGCCTTTGAGAGGGAGCTCGGTGCTTTCTCACATGTAATAGCTTGGCTGCTGATCCCTTCAGGCAGAAATCTCGTTAGGCCAGTACTTTGTAGTCCAGGGTCCTTGGGGTGTTGCTTTAAGACCAGGGAACAGTGAAAGTTAATTGGTTGGTTTCTTGTTAGAGCCAGCGATCTGACAAGTAGCTGTGGAGAGCTCTTTTCCCTCTGACAGCCTTGGATATTTGTCATGTGCAGCAAGTGAATCTGTAGGGTGGCTGGAAGCTCTCAGGAGGAGGGAAGCTACCTGGGAGGCTTTCAGACAAATCCGCTCAAGCTAAGCTTTGAAAGACCTGAGTGTAATTTGTGGTTGTAGTTAACACCGTTTGAACATGAAAGTTGTTGAACTTCAAAACGTGTCCAAAAACCACAGTGGGCCCACCTCGAACCCAGCCTGGCTGCAGGTAGCTCAGAGGCACGGGAATGGAAATGAGGAACGATGCCGAGTCCTCACAGGGCTTTGGCACCGTGGGTAAGTGGGTGCTGGGTGCCTGAGCACCTCTGAGGCTTGACTCCGAGATTGTAAAGGGGAAGAGAAGAGCCAGCCACCAGGATGTCTGCTCTGTGGCCTGCCAAGCAGGAGCCCTTAGTGCCAGGAGAGTTCTGTTGCTCTACATAATCCTCTTGTCTATCTTTTCCTTCTTTCCCAGGTATCAGTCATTGAATTTAACTCACGTTCCTGAGCACAGTGCTCCTATCTACGAATTCCGATGACAGCTCTCCAGAACTGATACTGCATAGAAGCAAACCGGGCAGGAGAGCATGGCCTGCCAGGAGAACTGTGTCCCTGTCAGAGCACGGGAATGCACGCTTCTCTCCTGCCCCTCGGACTCGCGAGAGAGAGCCTGAATGTTAACCCACCCAGCCCAAGGAGTGTGGCTGCTGGAGCTTGATTCTCCCTCCTGTCGAGTGGCGATTTGATCTTTAATCTGGTTTTAAGCTACCTTTAAATGCACTTTCTTATTGCACAGCTAGTTTCTCTATCACTGAAGTTCCTCCCGGCTCTCCTCTGGAAGCTGTTTCTCAGTAGCTGGAATCAGGGGTCTGTCCTCTGAGTAATAAGAAAATATAAGCTCAGTGCTTATATTTTCATTGTTACAGCCTGATATGGGTTTAAATCGCCAGGACTCAGGTTTGTTGCCCAGATTGCCAGCTCTGATGCTCCCAGAGCTGGGTCCTGTGTGTGAGGCTCTGTCTGGCAGGGAGCTGCTCAGCTGCAGAGTCTGTTGGGGGAGTGTTGGCTGAGACAGATAAGGCTTGAATGAGTCTTTGCTTCACGCTGGCTAACGAGGTTAGCCGGAGCTGCAGATCTTTCAGGAACACCAGCCCTTTGGAGCTGAGAGCTGTTCCGGTGTCTGGATATGTCACTGGGAATTAATTTGATGTACGGACTTCCAGACGCTCAGTAAAGTGGATCTGAACTCTGCTTATAGGTGTATATTTGCTCTTTACTTAAGTTAAGGGTAAAAAAAAAAAAAGACAAAAAAAAGACTTTTATTAAAAAAAAATAAATTTATGGTTCCTTTTCCCAAGGACCCTATGGCAAATGCACAATTACTCGATTACATTTTACCGTTTTCACATTGAAAACTGGGAATGTCTGCATTAGTTTTTATATACGTGTATGTAATCAGCTAGCCGCTTTGGGAAAATAATCGGAGAGCAAGTGTTGAGCAGCGTCGCAGGGACAGCTCTGGGACTGTTCAGCATTTGTACTCCCTCTTCATGCTTCACCACCACCACTGCTTGATACCTTTTTACAAGGCAAAAAAAAAAAAGGAAAAGAGAAAAAAAAAAAAGAACAAAAAACCCCAAGTAGCTCTCCTCTGACTTTGAAATGTTTCAAGTGGTATAACTTAAGGCTTGTGTGCCAAAGTGTGTGTGTATGCGTGTGTGGTTTTTTTTTAAAGACATTTTAAAAATTGGCCTCAGTTGTACATTTAATGTGACAGTCCCACCTGTGGGGCTTTTGTGAGAGTTTAGTTTGCGTTCTTCTGGCTGTTTTTAAAACAACCCCCTTAAAGCATGCTTGTGTCATGCGCTAACTGGGTAGGTGTTGAGGATGGGTTTGCCGCCTGGGAGAGGAAAATGAAGCTTCTGCGTGCCTAGCGCCAAGGTGGTTTGGGTTTTCTTCTTTTTAACTAACTTTCTTCCTTTCAGCAGTGTGTCTGTCTGGTTTATTGTAGCAGCTGAATTGCTAGTTTAAGCCTTAATGAGAAAGTGTTTAGGCCTTGGTGAGCCCACTTCCTCTATTCCAAGTTGGGATCTTGCATGACTGGAGAAGCGGCTGGGCTGGTGTCGGGAGATGATGTGGAAATCACCCGCCTCGTGTGTGCTGTTTGCCACAGATGAATCCTTTTCCCCAGCACAAATGGAGAGAGACCTGCTTATGGGAGAAAGGGGCAGGCGTGGCCCTCCCGTGGGGTGGGAGCCCCGCTGCGATGAAGGAAGCGTGTGATGTTGTCTTGACCGTTGCGGGTAGATTTGTAGAGTAGCGTGAAGGCAAGCGGGGGAGCAATTTGAGGTGCGAAGGGAAGAGTGGCTGCGAGCAGAGCAGTTGGGAAGCAGATTCCCATTTTATTCTGCTCCTCTCGGAGAAACTCAGCCCCTTTGGCTGTGGGGAGAGGGCTTCTCTCACGGGCGTAGCTGGGAGACATCCTGGTTTTGGAGGCAAAAGCCAGCAGTGCCACTCTGCTGTGACCAAGTGTGGGGGTGAAGCCCCCCCTCCAGATGCTGTGTGGGCGCAGGGACCCAGCTCCAATGGCTCTTCACAGCCCTCCGGAGCTGTCTGTGCAATATTGGTGGCAGCGCCGGTGTCCTTGTGCTCCCCAGGGCTGTCAGTGCCAGCGTGACACTTGGGTTTCTGGCATGGTTTAGTCGAATTAACACTGTGGTCATTGGCAGAAACTGGGTTAGGAAAGGTCCTGGCGTTGTTTAGTATGTATAAGTACCCCAAAACCTCTGAAGTTTTTCTTTGAGGCTTGATACGTTGCGAGAAGGGTGGGGAAGGAGAATCCTGCTCTCTGCCTGTCTTCTTCGCACTGTCCTGAAGCCAATTTCGACTGAAATACAAAACTGCCGGGGTGATGTTGCCCCGTAGGATGTGTGCGGTGGGTGTAGAGCAGGTCGTGGAGCCGAGAGGTTTGCAGGGGCTGTCAGTGTTCAGAGCTTCCCTCCTCTAAAGCCTTCGGTTTGGCTTTCTTTTTTCTTTGACTTGTTTGGTGAGCTAAGGAGAGATGTTATGTATGTTGCGGTGTGGTGAGAGAGAACGGACTGGGGGAGGATCTGGGGTGCAGAGGTAAGAAATGGGGTATTTGGTCTTGGAAGAGGTTGTGATGTCTCTTTTTAACCGCGCTGGCTGCAGAAGGGGTGTACTTGTGGGCAGACAGAGCAGGGGCTGAGCAGGTGTTTTGCAGAACGATCAATGTCCAAATTAAACATGAAATGTATTGAAGGGGTCTGTGTCTGTGTGTGTTTGTTGACCAAGGCACTTCTCGGTTCCAGGGGAGGGATGTGCTTCATCTCTGCCCTCGAGGGTTTCTCCAGGAATCCAATAAACTGCTGATTGCCTTAAATGCAGGATCCGGCCTTAATTAGGGGAGCGAGAGG
>NW_009596465.1:0-2272 GCF_000690535.1 Cariama cristata
AAGCCGCTCGATCAGGTCCAGGCCACCTGCGGGAACAAGCCATGCCTCAGGTGCAGCAGCACCCACAATGACAGGCACGGCCAGCCAAGTATGCTGCCTTGTACCCCTCCATCGCTGGCCCTCCCTGCCTGACCTGGAAGAACAAGGCCAAGGGCTCGACCCCACAGTGCTCACCGTGAAGCTGGACATACTCCCCAATGTGATCTGCGGCCTCAGGAGAGAGGCCCTTCTCTCCTACCATCTCACTCCTCACTTCTTCCCATGGCATCTGCGAGGGGAGACAAGAGCATCCGTTGTCGCAGGATGTTCTCATCACCCACTGTCTCCGCCAGCCCACGTATTTACAACACGTGCAGGAAGACAGCAGTCAGCAATCTCACTAATGATCCGCGTCTCTCTCTCAGGAATTGTTAACAGAAATCACTGGAAACATCAGGCTTTATTCTTAACCACACCCAAGAGCTCCCCAAATCCTTTACAAATGCCAACGGCTTAGCTGCTGCGAACCTCTTCATGATGAGAGCAGCCACAACGCTGCCCAGTCTGAGACACCCACCCCCTGAGACTGGAAGCGACCTCCCCACAAGCACAACGCTTACCTTGTCCAGCTTGTCCACAGCAGAGCACGTAGTTATGAACTTGCTCTCTGGGATGCCGCAGACGGCAAACACGCCATTCAAAATCCGTCGGTCATTGACCTGGGGGTGGGAGAGGCACACTTAGCTCAGGGGAAATCCCCCCACCACCATTTCTTCTTTCCCCAGAGGTGCGGGAAGCTGCAGCTGTTGGCATCTCCTTGTGCCTTTTCACCAGCACCTCGATCCCACAGGAAGGGAAGGTGCAGAGGTATGAAAACCACACGGCTCTGATCTCACCTTAATGAGAAAGTCCCCAAGCTGCAGGTCACTCAGGATCTCATGCACGATCTTCAAGCACTCAGCATCGGGAATCATTGGGTCGAACCACCCAGCAATGTCAAAATCCTGGGGGCAGAAGAAGCGGCAGAAGCTCCTGACACAGCTGAGATGCTTCAGCTCCGCAAGGCACGCCACACAGCCCCACAGCTGAAGGCAATCCAGCTGGTAAAACCCACGCCACTCCCACACACAGTCTCGGCCCCTCATGTGGCAGCAGCCACCACAACACTCACGCACTGGTAGAACTCCCTGTAGCGGCCCCTGGTCGTGGCTGGGTTGTCTCGCCTGTAGACCTTAGCGATATGGTAGCGCTTCATGTTGGTGATCTTGTTCATCGCCAAATAGCGAGCGAAGGGCACCTGGGGGGCTGAGGAGTTAAGGACAGGAACGTAGAGATTCCCCTGAGCTGCAGAAAGCTAAACCTCAAAGCACCTTGTCTCCCTTTTGCTTTGCCAGCTGCTCCCAGTCCCTGGGGAGATCATCAGCCCAGGCTGACGATGAGTACAATGAACCACGCTGAGCTCCTCCAACGCTGGGACAACCCTGTCTCCTTTTTCTGAACCACAGTATGTTAACGCCTTGCAAACACAGACCTTTGCTAGGTCATTTCACCCTCTTAAGGTGCAGTCACAGAGAATTCAACATATAGCACAGATGTATAGACATTAACCAAGAGCTTTTTGGTGAGACGTGGAGGTGGAGAAGGCCCGGGATGGACACCTACTTTGTACCTGCAGCAAACACCGCTGCTCTCTCAGAACAACTGCTGAAGCACTGGGAAGGTGGGATAGGCAGGACAGGAACGCTCAGAGGTGGGGACTGTAAAACCAGGAGAAGGTAAAACCAGTACAGTGCAGCATACTGGTGCACGTCCACAGCCCACGGAAGGGCCACTTTCCTGCAGATCCTGGACTGGCTCTGGGGTCATCTGAGGTGGGGTCACACCAACGACTGCCCGACCAGCTGGGGTGCCCACCGCTCAGTGGGAAGGGGCTTCCATCACCCCAACAGGACCTGCAGGCAGGGCAGGGCAAGGGTGGCCCAACAAGGGGGCAGTGGCAGTCCTCCCCCCCCATCCCAGCCACAAGG
The DNA here is from genome assembly GCF_000690535.1 of Cariama cristata. Classification (NCBI taxonomy): domain Eukaryota; kingdom Metazoa; phylum Chordata; class Aves; order Cariamiformes; family Cariamidae; genus Cariama; species Cariama cristata. The sequence goes on from NW_009596465.1 coordinate 2,007, forward strand.
TGGCCGGGGCGATAGCAGGATACGGTCAGGTCGTAGCGCAGGGCCAGCAGCTCCCCTCCTTGGTCCTGCAGCTCGTAGATGAGCTTCGCATCCTCCCCGTACTTCCCCATCAGCGTCTCCTGGGGAGAGGCAAGGCAGCTGGCAGGGCAGCGAAGGACCAGGGTGGCTCTGGGGTACAGGGTCCCCTGGGACGGGGGACAGGGCACAGAGCCTGGGCACCCCGAGCCCCCCAAGTCATGCAGAGAATCGGGTGGGGGAAGGGCATG
>NW_009596466.1:0-390 GCF_000690535.1 Cariama cristata
CGGAGCGGGGCTGCCGCTCGGGTTGCGCTCGGTGTGGAACGACGCCCCGCTCTCACGTGCCCGAGCCTGCCGCCGCGCCATTACCGCTTTGTGCTACCGCAGCCTGCCAGCGCCGGCTTTGCCTTGCGCTGTTTACACAGTTGGGTCTCATTCCACTGAAATAAACGTGTCCCAGCTGCTTTGAAACATTCCGACTGGGGGGGGTGGTAGGCACGGTTCGATTCTACCTTGCCTAAAAGATGCAACTAAATTCAATTTTACTACGTATTTTAATTTGTAATAGCCGAGCTCCTCTTTCATAAATCGACAGAGTACTGTCCTCGTATAAAAACCATCTCCAAGGAAAAGCATTGCACAAATGCCACAGCAGCTGCCGGGGTCTGCAGGAAA
>NW_009596466.1:410-7051 GCF_000690535.1 Cariama cristata
TCATCTCTTACGATAAATCATAGATTGACTTTTTCTATCCAACCCACAGCCAGCATTTAAACATCACTGCACCACTGTACGTACGGGGAGCTGCTGTACGTCTGAGTGACAGACTTGCTCACCATCAGACAGTCCAGCGCCAGAGCTGCTCATCACAGCACCTACATCAATTTAAGCTCACATCTGCTCTTGCCCCCAGAGCGGAGGAAATCAAGCACGTTCGCGCACAGCGGAGGCAGGGACCAAGGCCGGTGTCATCCATGGCACTATTCTCCCACTACCCTTTCGCACTGTTGCAATCCAGCAAATCCAGTCCATTGTGTCGGCCAAAAGTTTTTACCCTTAACTCTAACGTTGCTGCCTTTTGTGTGTGAAGCCCTAATGTCATTTAAAATAAATGCTGCAGTTAGTTTTAACAGGGACTAGATGAATACTGCTAATTTTTTTAAAGGACATAAATAAATATTATGACAAATAAGAATAAATGGTGATTATATGTAACAAAGCATGAAAGACAAAATTACACATAGCAAGTTATAAGCCGATTGCCAGAACATTCGGGAAATAGCTCTTTGCAGCACTGTGAAGCACACAGTTGTACGTACATATCAGCAAGCTGAACGGTGCCTCTTTCCTAAGGGGATTTTATTTTCACTGTTTCTAGGAGAAGGCAGTGACATATAAAACCTTAAGAGAATGGGTCCGAAGTATCAGTCTTAATTCATTACCATCAGTAATGCAAAACTTGTATTGATTTTACCTAAGGATAAATTTTTAATCTAGGGACAGCAGGAACATGTTCTTGGAAAAGCTAAGATTCCACATAAAAATACAGATTTTAATGTATCTAATACTTATGCAAGAATAGCAAGAGACATGCTAATCCAAAATGCCCAGAACACTTCTCTGGTTTGGAAACTTTGCAGCTGTAATAACTTCTTAGTAGAGATTAGTCAGTCTGCAAAGTGTTCCAACGGTTCTGAAAATTTGTAGGGTCTACCAAAAGCTTCCTAGTCTCATACAGCAGCTTCAGACTCCCGAGGGAAACACATTACAAAGTATTTTTAAAACCAGTTATTCACCCACTGAACCAGACAATCTGCACTAATCTGCAAAATGTACGTGGATATATCTAGACACGCACAAAAACATTCTCATTAAATGCTTTTGGGTTTTTTAATTGAAGCTTCTGGATAATGGCTATTTCTCAGTCTAAAGCATCTCAAAAATTCTTAACCTTGAATCCACAAGGTGATATGTAACCTTGTTGGTCTAAAACCAGATACATGTCCAAATCCAACAGTTGCAAGCAAAAGTGCTAACATGAGGCAACCTTATATGCAGCATTTCTACAGTGTGACTGTAACCTAAAGAAAGCGAAGAGATTGCATTTCACACATACAAGGTCTGTGGGAGAGTACCTATATTCTGCGCGTACACTGCCTAGTGCTCTGGATCTTCAGCTGTACTAGTGGCTCCACGGATCTACAGAGGTAAAATAAAAACAAATTAGAGCTCACGCAATGAGTTTTAATCTGCTACAGTATTTATAAGCGGAGTTACAACATCTTAAAAATAAAAATGGAAAGGAAATGGAAATGTCAGCAGACCTTTTACTAGAGTGCTGAATGGGGTGCAAAACACTATCTAACTGTGGCTCCTCTGCCAAGCTCAGATGCCAGGCATCGCACATGATATGACAGAGCTCTGCGATGCCCGCAAAGCTCAGGCAGGAGCTCAGAAATACTGCTCTCGTGAGGCAGGATTGAGAGTTGTTGGCAAAACGACCACATCCAGCAAGAATTGTAGATGGAGAAACTTATGGTACTGAAAATTGCACCGTGACCTAAGGCCGTGGCTCTGCTCCACAGGCGTATCTGATTGTTGGACAGCACCGATGTTCCACAAATAGCTCCCTGCTGAAATGCCGTTCTAGTTCACTGCTCAGCTCCAACGGGCCCTGGGGACACCAAAGCAGTCTCAGAGGGTGTCTCTGCAGTGCTGGGGTTTAGTTGAGGGCACAGAGCCCACGCTGGTGAAGAGGAAACACGACAAGGAAACTACCCCATGCCATTCCCAGCTTTTCCCCATGGTGGAAAGCCTCCCCCTTTGGTTGTTCTGGTAGCAGTGAGGGAGCACACACCTTTTGCAGCACTCTTGCTGAAAATCAGGGAACTAAAGCAGTGGTACTAAAAAGTCCCTGCCACTAACATCCTCCTCATCCCTGGAGCAAACGATCTTCCATTTCTTTTCTGCAGCAAGGAAATGTGTTATTTAGGGAACTGCTAAATGATAAAAGTCTTGGGGAGAAGGCACTGAAAAACAGAGAGAGCAGAAGCAACTACCAATAGATGGGGGAGGTTAACCAGCTTCCACATCACAGCAGAGGAATCACAGAATCATCAGGGTTAGAAGGGACCTCTGGAGATCATCTCGTCCAGCCCCCCTGCCAAAGCAGGATCACCTACACCAAGCTGCACAGTAATGCAGCCAGGTGGGTTTTGAATACCTCCAGAGAAGGAAACTCTACAACCTCTCTGGGCAGCCTGTTCCAGTGCTCTGTGACCCTCAAAGTATAGAAGTTCTTCCTCATATTAAGATGAAATTTCCTGAGTTTCAGTTTGTGTCTGTTGCACCTTAACCCATCACTGGGCATCACTGAAAAGTGTCTGGCCCCATCCTCTTGACATCCACCTTTAAGGTATTTATAGGAAGTAGAGATGAGTATGGTAGAGAAAGAGAGATGGAGACTTTGTGGGCATCTGATCTTGGAAATACTGTGACTGGCCCTTACACGGGGCATGACGCTCAGGTAGTGCTGTAAGGACAGATTCTTTCACAGGCTTAGGACTATCTATAATTTTTATTGTTAGAATTCTAGCAGTACAGCCTCCCAATAAAGTGAGATAAGTGCGCATCAAGGAGGAAAGGTGTTGTAACCAATGACAAGATCAGAGCACGAGATAGGAGTGGGTGTAGTGAAGTGTGATGATTCTTTCCCAAACCACAAGGGACTATAATTTCCATGATGTATTTCTAGCCAAACCATACACCAGTTTAATGAGCAACAGAACCCTCTAGGCTGTCACAGTGTGTGTGAAAATATTCTACTATTTGTCATATTTCAATTTCAGATTAATTTTGAATCATTCTCACGCAACCTCCCTCATAACTCAAAGGTAAAACCTAAAATGAAGGGAGAAAGATTACACCGCCTGAGTGCAGCCTGAAAAGCAGCAGGGTTCATGCCATGAATTTTGCTAAAGTACATTACATATCAATTCACCAACATGGGAAGACCCTTACAACAGAAGGGCAGTGATTTGTACAAAACCTGCGAAGCTCTTGCTCCCTGATGGGAAAGGTTAGGTCTGTATACTGACACCTATTTGGGATTGCTGCAGTACATTTAATGTCGTTCAGCATTCACACACAGTAGCCCTCTGCATGTTCAAAATCCTGTGCAGATATGAGTTGATAAATCCTCAGAACTCTCTGGCAAAATGTGCTATTTTCAAGCACTTGCTCATTTCAGAGTCCAATGAAGAAAAAGCACTATGTCTGAATAAGAGATTATGGCAGTGTTTTTACTTGCCAGAATGATTCAGGGATATGCACAGGAGGTTGTGAAGCATGGGTTTCTTTAAGTGGCAAGAATACAGTAGCTAATTGAAAGCAGCTTTAACTCTTCACGAGCTGCTTCAGACCACAATGTTTGCTAGTCCTGTCCAGCTATAATAATGTGGTTTTATTCTTTATGTGATCAAAGGAAAGTAACCAGAATTCACAAGCATAAACAGGAAACATGAAAAAGCCTGCTTATCAGAAGCTGTCACCAGAGCACCATATTGAAAAAAGGCTCTACATGTAAGAGGAAAAAAACCCAATCTATTTTAAGCAAGTACTGAAAGTAAAAAAAACCACAACTAAAACAAAACAAAACCCCCAACTCATTCCTACTAAATCCCAAGGTGTTAAGCAAGTACTGAAAGTAAAAAAAAACACAACTAAAACAAAACAAAAACCCCAACTCATTCCTACTAAATCCCAAGGTTTTTTTACAAGAGGTGCTGAGCATTTACAGCCTACAGATAAGATCAGAATTTAGATGTCCAGCATTTCTGGAACCACCCCGAAGACACCTTATGCTGGGCATATACAATTAAGGACTCAGCATCAGCAGCTACATTTAAAAAATAAGCCCAGATCTGTCTTAACAAATTAATTTTTACTGCTCTTCAAACTTTACCAAAGTGGATTAGTATGACTTAGAACTGGAATAAATCCCACTGAAAATGATTGATCTGAAACAATGACCTTTCACTGTAGAACATAACATGAAAGACTTTGGGGATAAGACTAATGAAGTGCAGCGATAAAACAAAACACCTCTGCCAACATTGTCAAAAGTGGCCTCTTACTCTGGGTGCCCTACTTGAGTTGCTGCATAAGTGCTCATTTCCTCTGAAAATGAGGCCCCAAGCAAGTTGAGCAGGCATCCAGAACAAGGGACTGCCTGGAAATACTGGCCTTGAAGTTGCATCTCCTAACATTTGTCCCCAGTAGGCCACAGATGCTGTCATTCAGTAACTGTGATAGCTAGCGGAATTGTCAATGGGACTGAAAGCACAGAAAGCTGTTTCTCATGTCATTAATCCTCTCTAGCACTGTAGTGGACTAGTTCAGAGAAGTTTTTCACCAGAAGCTGCCTTGAAAGTCCTCTGTACGGCCATTTCTACATCTCACTTCTAACTTGGAACTACTGATAGGCAACAGCCCAGTCTCTGACCTTGCCAGTCTTAGGGCTGTCTGTCGAACTGCCAAGAGGAAAGCTGCCTCCAGCAGCAGTGCTGGAAAACATGGATGCCTGCCTATTGGGAAGGTGTCCTCCTCACCTCAGGGACAGCCAAGTAACAGAACTTCTGAAAGTGCCCCTAGATTTCCACTCCCTTTCTGTGATCAATTAACACATATAAGTACTGCTCTTTGGGCTCTTATATGCATTTTTAAGATAAAAATGGCTTTGTTTTTTCTATCTAGGGCAAGCTCCTTTCTTTGATAGGCCATGCCATGTTGAGGAGGAGGAATGACAACAGCAGGTACAGCACATTCAGCTCAGGGCAGGTCAGCCACGTGCTCAGAGTGCTTCTAAATACAGCTCCAAGGAAGAACAACACAGACACATCCAGAGTTGGCTACATATGGTACGACAGGGAAACCAGAACATGACGGGGACGCAAATCACACCCAGGAAACGAGAAGGTAAGACACAAACTGAACAATTCAAGTGCAAGCTCAATGTGAATACGATATAAAGAACCCCACTATGCCATCCTTCAAAGACTAACTCCACCCAGCAGCACAGGCAGAGAAGGCCAAATGCTAAGCATCACTGGCATTCAGCTGAGACTCACTTGATCTCCTCCTCTACTCCATGGCTATGCATCCCATCTGTTCTAGCTCACGGATGGGGAAGCAGCAGCCTACCTCTGAACTCTGCTCAGCTACCTATATCTCAGCGTGTCAAGTCCTGTGAGATCACCTGTAGGCACAGCTTGCAAATTCTTGTCCAAATGCAATTAGCTCCTCAAAAGTGTTTTGTGCAGATTCAATATCTAGGTGGCATGGGGCAAAGATGCTAGTGGGCCAGAATATACTGTACTTCAACTACTTTACATCTTTTAAAGAGAAATACTTTTAATTTGCTGGATTTCACATATCAAGCTTTGAATCATCTAACATAAATTTCCAGAAAAGTAATAAGTTATTTCATCTGGGAAATGACCTAGAAAATTCAATTGTCCTCCAGAGAACAACTGTGCCAAATTTGGAAATGAAATTCACTAAGTGAAGTGTAAGAGAAAAAGCTTGATTCTGCTTTACCTGCAAAGCCTTGTACAGATTTAAGTTTGGAAAAGAGACGACTTGTTCTAGCACTGCTTAGGAATTCTGGTGAATTGAGCCTCTTCTTTTTAATTAAAAGTCAAAACAACTGTGTTCTTGAACTACTTAAAAAACTTACAAGGCCTTAGGACACTGGTTTCATTAAGATGGTAGAACAAAGGTCAACTATCTCCAAAACCAAAACACCTACATTCCCTAGCATGGATTGTTTTCTTAGAAAATAATCGATTTAATTTCGAATAACAGGTAACTAAAACTTCTATACCAGTAGCGTTAACCTAATAATCTTAATGCCATCCCCTGCAAGGGAAGATGATAAAATATTTGAAAGGAACTGACAATACGTCTCATTGTAAGAGAGGCATAATTCCTCTTTACTCCAATACATCAATCTTCAACAGCAGGGAAATGTAACCAGCCTGGCTTTCATCCACGTGTATCACATACCGTCGACTAGCTAAATCATAGTAATCGTAGTGAGATGTTGTATTGTTAGGAGTGAGAAATAAAGTACCTTTTTTGGGATCTCATACAAAAACCTATCGAGATCCAGTGTGAATTTTGCTACCGGGCCGCTGCTTCTGCATGAAAGCCATTTTACCAGTTGGGGCATGACAGTTTCTTGTTTTCTTTCCACCACAGGCCGCGGAGAAGACGCAGCTCTTGCCCACCACAGTACAAACGCCCAGGAAATGGATTTTACACAGCGTGGCTGGGATCGCGGTACCTTTCGCCTA